>NC_052311.1:8522380-8587380 GCF_016432855.1 Salvelinus namaycush | reverse complement strand
GTACATCTGTGTGTGTGTTTACTATGCTAGTGTAACAGTATAACTTTAGTACGTCCCCTCGCCCCGACACGGGCGCGAACCAGGGACCCTCTGCATACATCAACAACTGACACCCACGAAGCGTCGTTACCCATCGCTCCACAAAAGCCGCGGCCCTTGCAGAGCAAGGTGCAACCCTACTTCTAGGTTTCAGAGCAAGTGACGTAACTGATTGAAACGCTACTAGCGCGTACCCACTAACTAGCTAGCCATTTCACATCCGTTACACTCACCCCCCTTTCAACCTCCTCCTTTTCCGCAGCAACCAGTGATCCGGGTCAACAGCATCAATGTAACAGTATAACTTTAGTACGTCCCTTCGCCCCGACCCGGGCGCGAACCAGGGACCCTCTGCACACATCAACAACTGACACCCACGAAGCGTCGTTACCCATCGCTCCACAAAAGCCGCGGCCCTTGCAGAGCAAGGTGCAACCCTACTTCTAGGTTTCAGAGCAAGTGACGTAACTGATTGAAACGCTACTAGCGCGTACCCGCTAACTAGCTAGCCATTTCACATCCGTTACACTAGCTTAGCAGACATTCTGTACATCTGTGTGTGTGTGTTTACTCTGCTAGCTTAGCAGACATTCTGTACATCTGTGTGTGTGTTTATTCTGCTAGCTTAGCAGACATTCTGTACATCTGTGTGTGTGTGTTTACTCTGCTAGCTTAGCAGACATTCTGTACATCTGTGTGTGTGTTTACTATGCTAGCTTAGCAGACATTCTGTACATCTGTGTGTGTGTTTACTATGCTAGCTTAGCAGACATTCTGTACATCTGTGTGTGTGTTTATTCTGCTAGCTTAGCAGACATTCTGTACATCTGTGTGTGTGTTTATTCTGCTAGCTTAGCAGACATGCTGTACATCTGTGTGTGTGTTTATTCTGCTAGCTTAGCAGACATTCTGTACATCTGTGTGTGTGTGTTTACTCTGCTAGCTTAGCAGACATTCTGTACATCTGTGTGTGTGTGTTTACTATGCTAGCTTAGCAGACATTCTGTACATCTGTGTGTGTGTTTATTCTGCTAGCTTAGCAGACATTCTGTACATCTGTGTGTGTGTTTACTCTGCTAGCTTAGCAGACATTCTGTACATCTGTGTGTGTGTGTTTACTCTGCTAGCTTAGCAGACATTCTGTACATCTGTGTGTGTGTGTTTACTCTGCTAGCTTAGCAGACATTCTGTACATCTGTGTGTGTGTTTACTCTGCTAGCTTAGCAGACATTCTGTACATCTGTGTGTGTGTGTTTACTCTGCTAGCTTAGCAGACATTCTGTACATCTGTGTGTGTGTGTTTACTCTGCTAGCTTAGCAGACATTCTGTACACCTGTGTGTGTGTTTATTCTGCTAGCTTAGCAGACATTCTGTACATCTGTGTGTGTGTTTATTCTGCTAGCTTAGCAGACATTCTGTACATCTATGTGTGTGTTTATTCTGCTAGCTTAGCAGACATTCTGTAAATCTGTGTGTGTGTTTATTCTGCTAGCTTAGCAGACATTCTGTACATCTGTGTGTGTGTGTTTACTATGCTAGCTTAGCAGACATTCTGTACATCTGTGTGTGTGTTTACTCTGCTAGCTTAGCAGACATTCTGTACATCTGTGTGTGTGTTTACTATGCTATCTTAGCAGAAGGGACAGAAGACAACGAAGGGACAGAAGACAACGAAGGGACAGAAGAGGTCCAAAAGAGGCCTTTGATTTATCGGATATAGTACCCATACTGCAAGGCTCTTACAATCACAATCTCTCTCCATTGGTCCAGTGAGTCAGTCAATGCCTTGGAAGAGACTGGTGGTGGTTAAATTCCTCTCCTCTCCCTTCTCATTATGTCCTCCTCTCCTCCCCTCCTCTCTTGCCCTCTCCCCTCTTCTCTCCTCCTCTCATCTCCTCTCCTCCTTCTCCTCTTTCTCCTCTCCTCTTCTGTCCTCTACCTTCTTCTCTCCTCCTCCTCCTCTCCTCCTTCTCCTCTTTCTCCTCCTCTCCTCTCCTCTTCTGTCCTCTACCTTCTCTCCCCTCCTCCTCTCATCTCCTCTCCTCCTTCTCCTCTTTCTCCTCCTCTCCTCCTTCTCCTCTTTCTCCTCCTCTCCTCTCCTCTTCTGTCCTCTACCTTCTTCTCTCCTCCTCTCCTCCTCCTCCTCTCATCTCCTCTCCTCCTTCTCCTCATTCTCCTCCTCTCCTCTCCTCTTCTGTCCTCTACCTTCTTCTCTCCTCCTCTCATCTCCTCTCCTCCTTCTCCTCTTTCTCCTCCTCTCCTCTCCTCTTCTGTCCTCTACCTTCTTCTCCCCTCCTCTCATCTCCTCTCCTCCTTCTCCTCTTTCTCCTCCTCTCCTCTCCTCTTCTGTCCTCTACCTTCTTCTCCCCTCCTCTCCTCCTCCTCCTCTCATCTCCTCTCCTCCTTCTCCTCCCCTCCTCTCTTCTTCTGTCCTCTACCTTCTTCTCTCCTCCTCTCCTCCTCCTCCTCTCCTCTCCTGTCCTCTACCTTCTTCTCTCCTCCTCCTCTCCTCTCCTGTCCTCTACCTTCTTCTCCCCTCCTCTCAGAAGCCCCCCCCTGGTGTCCCTGAGAGAGAGAATCAACCTCTTTGTGTCTCTAATTTGAGACACTTTAATGAGATTCTTAATTGGTGACCTTTAGAGAGCGGAAACGACGGTGGCACAGTTCATCAGAGCTCTCACTCCGGTTGGAGCTGGACAGAGCTAGTGACACTGTTTAAGACACACTATTGACCTACCCATCCTTCAGCGTAGTTCACTTAAGTGTGGACAGAGTTTAGGCCATAGGTCCAGCCTTCCTGGTGAATGTGTTTTCTTTCGCTGGTGCTATCTGTTTAAGCTAACTCCTCTCTGCAGTGTTCATAGTATGACTGTCATAGACATTGGAGTTAGCTAAAGCTAACAGATCTCGGACCCAGCTACGTTAATAAAGAGCACTACATTGCCTTCAGAAAGTATTCACTTCCCTTGACCTTTTCAAAATGTTGTGTTACATAGTGGGATCAAAATGGATTAAATTGTCCTTTATTATAACATTTGTAAATGATTTATGAAAAATAAAACTAATATTCTTGATTAGATAAGTATTCAACCCCCTGAGTCAATACATGTTAGAATCTCCTTTGACAGTTATTACAGCTGTGAGTCTTTCTGAGGTAGTCTCTAAGAGCTTTTCACACCCGGATTGTACAACACGCCCATTATTCTTTTCAAAATTCTTCCTTGCTAGAACACAATTTTCATGTCTTGCCATAGATTTTCAAGCAGATTTAAGTCAAAACAGGAACATTCACTGTCTTCTTCATAAGGAACTCCAGTGTAGATTTTGCCTTTGGTGTTTTAGGTTATTATCCTGCTAAAATGTGAATTAATCTCCCAGTGTCTGGTGGAAAGCAGACTGAAGCAGGTTTTCATCTAGGATTTTGCCTGTGCTAAGCTCCATTCTGTTTATTTTTTATCCTGAAAAACTGCCCAGTTGTATTATTTCAATCAAATGAAAGCAAACATGTTTGCTTTATTAACAAGGAATAATGAGTAGAACATGTTGTTAATTCGCTGTTGTCTGCATCTGGGTCTTACCTTGAAACGTGATAGTTCTTTTCACTCCGTCAATTATAGGTTAGTATTGTGGAGTAACTACAATGTTGTTGGTCCATCCTGGGTTTTCTCCTATCACAGCCATGTAACTGTTTTAAAATCACCATTGGCCTCATGATGAAATCGCTGAGCGGTTTCCTCCCTCTCCGGAAACTGAGTAAGGAGGACGCCAGTATCTTTGTAGTGACTGGGTGTATTGACACACCATCCAATGTAATTAATAATTTCACCATGCTCAAAATGTATATTTAATGTCTGCCTCCCCTCACCCCCCATCCCATCTACCAATGGGTGCCCTTCTTTGCGATGCATTGGAAAACCTCCCTGGTCTTTGTCATTGTATCTGTGTTTGAAATTCACTGATTGACTGAGGGACCTTACAGATAATTGTATGTGTGGGCTACAGAGATGAGGTAGTCATTCAGAAATTATGTTAAACACACAGTCCATGACTTGTTAAGCCATTTTTTACTCCTGAACTTATTGACTCAAGACATTTCAGCTTTTCCTTTTTAATCCATTTGTTAACATTTAGAGAATATTTTTTTGAAATTATGGGTTATTCTGTGTAGGTCAGTTATTAAAAAAATCGCAATTTTATCCATTTTAAACACAACTAAATGTGGACAACGTCAAGGGGTGTGAATTCTTCTGAAGGCAGGGTATAATAACTTCACATCTTTATGAGTTCATCGTTTTTGAAGTATTTTAGTACCACTTCTGTCCCACTGTAAATGTGTAACGTACAACTAGTGTAACTGAAAGAGTAGGACTACGGAAGCGTCTCTGTTTGGGACTGGTGTTAAGTATTCAATGACAGCTGACTTAGTGTAAAGTGTTCTGTGAAGACATTGATCATGAAAGAAGAGAACTTCTTTAGTCCTGTTTTATCTGACTGACGGACAGACAGAGGGCCTCCCTGGGTGGGGAGTATATTGGGACACACACACACACACACACACACACACACACACACACACACACACACACACACACACACACACACACACACACACACACACACACACACACACACACACACACACACACACACACACAGGTCTCTATGAAAAGAGTCTTTATGGCGCTTCCTGGTTTAAATGAGGGTCAAATATAAAACACACTTTTTTAACTATTACACAACAACAATAACAAACCCTAAAAGTTGACGACAAACAAAGAGTGTTTATCACAAAACATAAGCAACCTATTCAACTGTAGTACAGTACTATGACCACCCTGTCAACTCCCTGGGATGATGCTCTGTCAGTCTCACTGTTTTATCTCACTCCATGTAATCTAAAAGTTCTCTAAGACAACATGTAAAAGTGGTACCAAGAAAACCCTACTGAATTGGGGAGAACCAACCATTATTGTCAATACAATAATAGACTGGAGCTTGCAGGGGCGGACTGGGACACAGCCCTGGCATTTTATCCGCACTAGTCAAATCACTTTGAGCGCCCCATTGTTTTTCTACATCAGATCTACCCATTGTATTTCTACATCAGATCTACCCATTGTATTTCTAAGTGGGTTTCCTACCTGGGTGAGATGTCACATCCCTGCTGCATGAAGGCTCCCAGGGAGAACCAGAGAGAGTTGAAGATGCCAAACTCGTTGGTCTGTTCCTGATTCTGCTGGTTCTGGCCTTGCTGACCAGGGCTCTGCCCCGACTGTAGCCCAGCACCGGGCCCCGTCGGCTGGGTAGGGGTCTGGGGGTCGGCCCCCTCCTCATAGTCCTCTGCGTGCCACTCATAGGGGCTGAAGCGGCTCACCAGGAACAGGACCACGCTCACACCGATGTAGGCGAACACGATACACATCCAGATCTCATAGGCCAGCGGGTCCAGGAAGGAGAAGACACCTGGTTTAGACTTGGTGGGCTTCTTGATCATGATGGAGATGCCCAGAGACATGAAGGGCTTGGAGAAGTCGATCACCTCTTCTCGGACCAGGGTGATGGTCAGCGGGGCTACCGCCACGTCTGCTTTCTGGAGGAGAGAAGGGGTGAGTAGGGGGAACATAAGGATAGAGAAAGTAAGGGAAGGAGGGAGGGAGGGCGACAAAGACGTAGAGAGGGAAGGAGGGATGCAAAAGAGAGAGGTAGGGAAGGAGGGAGGGAAAGAGAGACATGTTAGAGAGGTAGGGAGAGATGGAGGGAGGGCAGGAGAAGGAAAGAGAGACATATTAGAGAGGGAGGGAGGGAGGGAGGGAGGGAGGGAGGGAGGGAGGGAGGGAGGGAGGGAGGGAGGGAGGGAGGGCGGGTGGGAGCGGGAAAGAGAGACATGTTAGAGAGGTAGGGAGAGATGGAGGGAGGGCAGGAGAAGGAAAGAGAGACATGTTAGAGAGGTAGGGAGAGATGGAGGGAGGGAGGGAGGGAGGGAGGGAGGGAGGGAGGGAGGGAGGGAGGGAGGGAGGGAGGGAGGGAGGGAGGGAGGGAGGGAGGGAGAAAGAGAGACGTGTTAGAGAGGTAGGGAGAGAAAGAGAGACGTGTTAGAGTTAGGGAGAGAAAGAGAGACATGTTAGAGAGGTAGGGAGAGAGAAAGAGAGACATGTTAGAGAGGTAGGGAGAGAGAGAGAGAGAGAGATAGAAAGAGAGAGAGAGATAGAAAGAGAGAGAAAGAGAGAGATAGAAAGCGAGTAAGCGAGAGAGCGAGAGAGAGAGAGAGAGAGAGAGAGAGAGAGAGAGCAGGGAAAGAGAGAGCGAGAGAGTGAGAGAGAGAGAGAGAGAGAGAGAGAGAAAGAAAGAAAGAAAGAGAAAGAGAGAGAGAGAGAGAGAGGGTGTGAGAGTATGTCCACTGTATCCTAAGCTATATAAATTGTTGATTGTTGGAAACTAATTTCCTGTGAAAAAAATAATATTTCTTTAAAAAGGACTAACATGTTTTGCAGATGGTATCATAGACAACATTATAGTGTCAGAAATAAATATTGTGCAGTGTCATCGTCATAAAAATAGAATGTGACAAATATGAATGTTAACCACCTCCATAAATGTTATGAGCACTTACTAACCCTCTTATAAGCTCTAATAACCACCTTATGAGCACTCACCCCGTACACCAGCTCTCCAACCATGCCGTTCCACATCTTGGTCTCGGAGTCTCTGGCTCCATACTTCCCATCTGTGACCACCTTCAGTTTGTAGTGGTATCCAACGTGCTTGGCGATCTCAGCCGCTAGCTCCACGATGTAACCCTCGTACTTATCGTTCCCTGACAGCTGATCATGGTTCTTCTTCAGCATCACGTATGGGGATTCCTGTAGGAGAAGGAGGGCAGATGCACTCAGGGCTGAGGTCACTTCCATTGAAATTCCAATTTAGGTAGTACACTGAATAGTTTTTTGGGGGGGAATTGGGTTTATTTTCTGAATTGACTCAAATTAAAATGGAATTGAACTCAAGCCTGGATAGAGTTCCAATATTTTTATTTAACTACGCAATTCAGTTAAGAACAAATTATGATTTACAATGACGGCCTAGGAACAGTGGGTTAACTGCCTTGTTCAGGGGCAGAACAAAATATTTGTACCTTGTCAGCTCGGGGATTCGATCTAGCAACCTTTTGGTTACTGTCCCAAGGCTCTAACCACTAGGCTACCTGCCACCACATTAAAGGTAATTATAAACCGGGTGGTTCGAGCCCTGAATGCTGATTGGCTAAAAGCTGTGGTATATCAGACCATATATAGTACCAGTAGTATGACAAAAACATTGTTTTACTGCTCTAATTACTAGGGCTGTCCCCGACTAAAAAAAAATATTGGTTTACCCAAAGTGATTGGTCAAAATGTTTAAAAGTGTATTTTTCCATATATAGACACACCCTTTGTGTTTTAATAAAATCAAATATATGCTTGTCTGTTTGATGAAATAAGACACACATTACTCAAGAGGGAGCCAGAGATCAAGATAACCAGAAGAGAAAAAAACCTGGCCGACATTCCTCCTTCCGCTCCTGCTGGCTTTCACAGATTCTGCCATTACTCTCCCGAAGTTGTGCAACGCCAATTTATCTTACCCTTTCTACCGATCTGCGTGCCAGTTATGGTTTTCAGATGCACACTTACGTGGAACAGTTTCATTTAACTTATAATAACGCCTTCGTATCTCAAAATCATTGTCATGTGGTTAATCAAAATTCTATCCAAATCTAAATAAAAATGATACAAACCTAAAAAGTAACTTATATTGCCATTGTCAACTATGTAACAATTGCATAGAAAGCCAACATATAAAAACATTGCAGCCTGCAAGTAGAAAATATCCTGATAAAAATAAATATCCTATAAATCACATTCGCTAAGCATGGCTTGTCTGCACCGAAATTCAAACACTGTATCACTTGGACCCACCCAAGGCTTGCTTTAGCAAACTTGCAACATTATGTAAAATATTCAGGGCCCTCAGTTTCCTGCTCCAGTGAGGTCGGGACAGATACAGCTGGAGGCTATTTTACGCAAGGAATAAGAGCTCATCAGGTAGACCTATTTTATTCCACTGGATCAGAGCATGACATTGTTCCCTTTCACGCTGAGTGGTTATCGAAAGGGAGAGGGCTGGAAAGGTTTTCAAATTCAATGAGGAACTATTGTCATTCTCAGTGGATGGAACAGACGTTGTTTGCTTGCTGTTTGAGGTGAAGAAAACATTACATTGAGAAGCTCCACAGCTCATTAGTGGTGGTGCATTAAGCCAATCAGAAATACTATCAGTTCCCCAAATGGGCACACTTATATGCCTACATTTGCGTACAGGCCAGGTAGCCTATAGGTCTAATTCGTAATCAGATGCGTAATCAGGTGCGTATCCTTACACAACATTGACAGAAGCGCTCCAAATAAAAGACAATGACTAAATTGAAAAATCTTAAATGGAATGAAATTAAACAAACTTGTTTCTCACAAATGTAGCCTAGGTTGTGGGCTCTGCAAACAAGTGTCCACTCTGACAATGAGAACGGTAAAAGACTGGAAGAATAATATACTGAATGCATTAACAGAAATAACCATAGCCAAACAAACATTATAGATTAGAAATGATGGTAATTAATAATAAATGTAGGCTACTACTGGTGATATATGCAATGGGGAATTGATAGACACCAACAATCAAGGCAAACAATTCACACAATGAAGTTATGAAACAATGAATGTGCACAAATTAGCGGGAGAGAGTTCATTCTGGAGAGAGATGTGCATTGAGCAGCCACACTCCCCTTCTTCTTGGACTGTGCCATCCCCGCGGCCTCCACTGTGGATCAGTCTCAGCCTCCGCAATGGATTAGTTCACTGACATGGACACGAATAACACAGGTGTCTCGTGTGCAATACATTTTTTTACATATATTGCGACTGCTCGACAACAAAAAACGTGCACCAAACACGTGCACCAAACAATCGAGCAGTTAACTAATTGGGGTCAGCCCTACTAATTACGTTGGTAACCAGGTTATAATAGCAATATGGCACCTCAGGGTTTGTGGTATATTGGCCATATACCACGGCTAAGGGCTGTATCCAGGCACTCCACCTTGCATCATGTTTAGAACAGCCCTTAGCTGTGGTATATTGGCCATATACCACACCATATACCAGGCCTTATTGCTTAAATATAGGACGGATTGATATAGGTTAGTACCAGGGAGCTTCTCCCCAGTCTCTCTTTTTCTCGCCCTCCTGGTTTTGACCCCGGTCTATCCCATCTCTGAGCCTGCCTGCCGGACCACTCTGCCTGCCCCTGCCCCTGACCCTGAGCCTGCCTGCACCTTTGCCCCACCTCTGGATTACCGACATCTGCCTGACCTGACCCTGAGCCTGCCTGCCGTCCTGTACCTTTCCCCCACTACTCTGGTTATAGACCCCTGCCTGCCTTGGCCTGTCATTTGCCTGCCCTGTTGCCGTAATAAACATTGTTACTGCGACACAGTCTTCATCTGGGTCTTACCTTCAAACCTGATAGGATGAACTGTGATGACAGAGAGTCTGGGGGTTGTAAAATAGGATCCTTATAGCAGTCGTAAGGGAAGACATGATGCAGGAGGCAACAGAATCACGTGCACAAGTTGTGCTTTTATTTAGGTCCACAGTTGACGATGGTGGCCCAGACGTTAAATTGACAATATATACAAAATTATAAAAAGTGTATGTTTACAAATGTATCAAATAACTTCTTCATGAAAAGAAAACGGCTTGGAGCAGGCAAATTTGCCCATTCCATTCAGACTCAGGTCGGGGTATCAGGCTCTCGTCAGCCTCCCCTCACAATAAGAAAGATTCATCTGGCAAAATAGCCCCAAAACAGGAGTTTGTATTGTTTTAGGCCCTTAACTGGTATTCAATATAAAATGCATAACCCAAAATCATTAATTCAATCGTATATTAGTAATTTTATAGAATGATCTTCTACCTCATGAGTCTTGCAAATGTGTATGTGGACTTGAAACATTGTGCCCACTCACAAAGGATTGGAAATGGAAAGTGAAATGCAACAATATTGTACCAAAATGAAACAACATTTCTACAATGCTGCTATAAACGTTAACGAATTAAATTTAACACTAGTGATTATTGTAAATCCAGGTGGAATACAGATGTAACAGAAATGTAGGCTAGTTTATCATGGGGAAACATGAACAAACATTTAGAATGTGGAAACAAAAGTGCTCTGAAATTACGAGTTTGGAGAGCGCACTAGTTGACTGTCTAGTGAGTCAATGGGATTAATACCACAGGGATTCCTATTCTAAGGAGAGGGAGGTCAGTTCATTTGATAGGGAAGTACAGATAATGTATCCATGGTTTGTATAATCAGAAATACACTATATTTACAAAAGTATGTGGACACCCCTTCAAATTAGTGGATTCGCTTATTTCAGCCTCACCCATTGCTGACAGGTGTATAAAATCGAGCACACAGCCATGTGATCTCCATAGACAAACATTGGCAGTAGAATGGACTTACTGAAGAGCTCAGTGACTTTCAACGTGGCACCGTCATAGGATGCCACCTTTCCAACTGTCACGCCCTGGCCTTAGTATTCTTTGTTTTCTTTATGTTTTTTAGTTAGGTCAGGGTGTGACATGGGGAATGTATGTGTTTTGTAGTGTCTAGGGGTGTTGTATGTGTATGGGGCAGAGAAGAGTGTAGTTGTCTAGTTATGTCTATGGCTGCCTAGATTGGTTCTCAATCAGACAGCTGTCATTCATTGTCTCTGATTGGGAGCCATATTTAAGGCAGCCATAGGCAGTAGGCTTTTGTGGGTAGTTGTCTATGTTCTATGTTGCATGTGTGCACTTAGTTCAGGTTTAGCTTCACGATCGTTTGTTTTGTTCATTTTGTAAGTGTTTGTTTTTCCTTCATTAAAAGAAGATGTATTTTTCACGCGCTGCGCCTTGGTCCTCTCTCTCTTATCAAGACGATCGTGACACCAACAAGTCAGTTTGTCACATTTTTGTGTTGTTATTGTGTGCTGTCATTGTCAAGTGGAAACGTCTAGGAGCAACAACGGCTCAGCCGCGAAGTGGTAGGCCACACAAGCTCACAGAACAGGACCACCAAGTGCTAAAGCGCGTTGTGCATAAAAATCACTACCGAGTTCCAAAATGCCTCTGGAAGCAACGTCAGCATAATAACTGTTCGTCAGGAGCTTCATGAAATGGGTTTCCATGGCCGAGCAGTCGCACACAAGCCTAAGATCACCAAGCGCAATACCATGCGTCGGCTGGAGTGGTGTAAAGTTCGCCCCCATTGGACTCTGGAGCAGTGGAAATGCGTTCTCTGGAGTGATGAATCACACTTCACCATCTGGCAGTCCGATGGACGAATCTGGGTTTGGCGGATGCCAGTAGAACGCTACCTGCCCCAATGCATAGTGCCAACTGTAAAGTTTGGTAGAGGAGGAATAATGGTCTGGGGCTGTTTTTCATGGTTCGGGCTCCTTAGTTCCAATGAAGGGAAATCTTAATGCTACAGCATTCAATGACTTTCTAGACAATTCTGTGCTTTGTGGGAACAGTTTGGGGAAGGCCCTTTCTTGTTACAGCATGACAATGTCCCGTGCACAAAGCGAGGTCCATACAGAAATGGTTTGTCGAGATCGGTGTGGAAGAACTTGACTGGCCTGCACAGAGCCCTGACCTCAACCCCATCAAACACCTTTGGGATTAATTGGAACACCGACTGCGAGCCAGGCCTAATAGCGCAACATCAATGCCCGGCCTCACTCAAGCTCTTGTGGCTGAATGGAAGCAAGCAATGTTCCATCATCTAGTGGAAAGCCTTCCATTATTTACATAAGTATTCAGACCCTTTGCTATGAGATTCGAAATTAAGCTCAGGTGTATCTGTTTCCATTGATCATCCTTGAGATCTTTCTACAATGTCATTGGAGTCCACCTGTGGGAAATTCAATTGATTGGACGTAATTTGGAAAGGCACACAACTGTCTATATAAGGTCCCACAGTTGACATTGCATGTCAGAGCAAAAACCAAGCCATGAGGTCAAAGGAATTGTCTGTAGAGCTTCGAGACAGGATTCTATCAAGGCACAGATCCGTGCACGCTCAGACCATGAGAAAAAACAAGATTATCTGGTCTGATGAAACCAAGATTCAGCTCTTTGGCCTGAATGCCTGGCGTCTGGAGGAAACTTGGCACCATCCTTACAGTGAATCATGGTGGTGGCAGCATCATGCTGTGGGGATGTTTTTCAGCAGCAGAGACTGGGAGACTAGTCAGACTAGTTTTTTTTACCCCTTTTTTCTCCCCAATTTCGTGGTATCCAATTGGTAGTAGTTACAGTCTTGTCTCATCGCTCATACGGATTCGGGAGAGGCGAAGGTCGAGAGCCATTTAAGAATGATGGAGGCCAAGCCACACTGGTTCTTGACACAATGCACATCCAACCCGGAAGCCAGCCGCACCAATGTGTCGGAGGAAACACTGTACACTTGGCGACCTGGTCAGCGTGCACTGCGCCCGGCCCGCCACAGGAGTCGCTAGTGCGCGATGAGGATATCCCTGCCGGCCAAACCCTCCCTAACAACGCTGGGCCAATTGTGTGCCGCCCCATGGGCCTCCCGGTCACGGCCAGCTGCGACAGAGCCTGGGCTCGAACCCAGAGTCTCTGGTGGCACAGCTAGCACTGTGATGCAGTGCCTTAGACCACTGCACCACCCGGGAGGCACAGAGAGATCCTTGATGAAAACCTGCTCCAGAGCGCTCAGGTCCTCAGACTAGGGTGAAGGTTCACCTTCCAAAAGGACAACGACCCTAAGCACACAGCCCAGACAAAGCAGGAGTGGCTTCGGGACAAGTCTCTGATTGTCCTTGAGTGCCCCAGCCAGAGCCCGGACTTGAACCCGATCGAACGTCTCCCATCCAACCTGACAGAGCTTGAGAGGATCTGCAGAGAAGAATGGGAGAAACTCCACAAATACAGGTGTGCCAAGCTTGTAGTATCATATCCAAGAAGAATCAACGCTGTAATCGGTGCCAAAGGTGCATCAACAAAGTATTGAGTAAAGCGTCTGAATACTTACGTAAATTAAATATATACGTTTTTTAGCAACATTTCTACAAACCTGATTTTGCTTTGTCATTATGGGGTATTGTGTGTAGATTGAACTATTAAACTATTTAATTTTAGAAAAAGGCTGTAACCTAACAAAATGTGAAAAAAGTCAATGGGTCTGAATACTTTCCGAAGGGACTGTATGTATAATATCTGAGATTTTATTATGGCATCGCTGTTGAGATTTTATGTTAGGGATTTTTTATTCAGAAAATACCCTTCACATCACGTGAAAGATTTATGTGTTAGTGACAGAGAAGTGAAGTGATGGAGATGTAACCTGTTGTGCCACAAACGTTTAGGCAGCTGCTACTTAGACAGATTAAACTATAGAAAATAACACCTGGTAACCAGATTCTTTATCATCGAACCCATAGGCCTTTCAGAGAAGGTAAATTATTAATTTAGGTTTACAATACCGTTAAAATATTGGCACATTGAAGATCAATATTGGATGGATTTAATAGGAGCTCGTACCAGAACATACATAAGTAGCTGTCATAATATTTGCAAAGAGGGACTTTGGAATGAGGTAATATCCATACACAGCCCTGGGGAGGTGAGACATAAAATGTTACCAGCTCATAAAGTTTATCACCACTTTTCTCAAGATGAGACCATAGATGTGATGCTTCATATTCAGGAGAACATACAGAGTAGCAGCTAAACACAGCAATGGAATAGAATGGAGCTACTGAAGACTTGTTCTATTGAGAAACTCTCATTTCAATAGGATGGTTCATGTTTGATCATTAAGCCACAAGCACGGTGGAATAATAATTGCTAATAGGCCTACAATTAAACCAAGAAAGATCATTAGATAATTGATCTTTATAAATCATTATATTATCACAACCATGGAGTAGACCTACAGTTAGTCAGTTACACAATTAGCTATTTCGTGATTACATATCATTAGACTGTATGGCCCTTTCATAACCATGGAGTAATATTCAACCCAGAAAGATCCTTATATTTGATCATTATGGAGGTGCTGCCTGTCGGTGAGCCTGGGGGTTCATTATGTGGACATCACAAAGACACCTGCTGAACCTGACACTGACAGGTTTATTAGTGGCCCACACACAGTGTGTGTGTGTGTGTGTGTGTGTGTGTGTGTGTGCACGTGCGTCCGTGCGTGCGGGTGTGTGTGTGCACGTGTGTGTGTGTGTGTGTGTGCACGTGCGTGCGTGCGGGTGTGTGTGTGTGTGTGTGTGTGTGTGTGTGTGTGTGTGTGTGTGTGTGTGTGTGTGTGTGTGTGTGTGTGTGTGTGTGTGTGTGTGTGAGAGAGGGAGAACAGACAATCACTGCCAGCGCACCTCTATTCTGAGGGGTTATCCTATTCCTGTTCTACCAGCCAGACAACCAATTGGACCTTTTCAGAGATATTGGACATCCTGGCAAGATTACAACTGACATGACACCTGAGGCCCTGTACTCACTCCTTTTCTCTCTCTCTCTCTCTCTCTCTCTCTCTCTCTCTCTCTCTCTCTCTCTCTCTCTCTCTCTCTCTCTCTCTCTCTCTCTCTCTCTCTCTCTCTCCCTCTCTCTTTGTGTGTGTGTGTCTCTCTCTCTCTCTCTCTCTCTCTCTGTCTCTCTCTCTCTCTCTCTCTCCCTCTCTCTCTGTGTGTGTCTCTCTCTCTCCCTCTCTCTCTGTGTGTGTCTCTCTCTCTCTCTCTCTCTCTATGTGTGTGTCTCTCTCTCTCTCTCCTCTCTCGCTCTCTTTCTGTGTGTGTCACACACTGTCTCTTCTTCTCTCTTTCTCCTGCTCCATACCAGGACATTTCTGGCAAACCCGTATTGAACAAACACAGCTAGCTCATAACATTCTAATAACCATATGTTTATTAGAGCTTGTTGAGAGTGTGGTTTTCCAATAGTTATTTTGCACACAACCTTTCTACAACGTTCTGGGAACGGTGCAGGATAGTTGCTTGGCTTTGGAACATTCTCAGCACATTTAAGGAACTTGACAAAATAAATTATTTTCTTTGTATTTCATTACGTTAACAGAACCTTTCCTGAAAGTTCAAACATGGTTACATTTAATAACAATTTTGGTTGTGTTCTAGGAACTTTCTCAACTGGTTTGACATTGGGAATGTTCTCAAATAGTTCAGAGAATGTTAAGAAAACCACGTTCTCCTGTGGGAATTTCAATACTTCAGCATAACGTTTCCACCAGGTTTCTTCACGGTTAATGGTACACTGGAGGAAGTAGTGGAGGAGAACCAATACCCACAAGTCGTTTCAAGCTGCAGTAGAGATTTAAGCTAAGACTGCGCTGAGCGCACAAATCCTTATTCCATATTTTATCAGCTGCTGTACAGGCCAGTTTTCCTCTGTGTGTTACGGTAATAACTGTCCCCTTGCTGGTTACGGATCAGGGGAAGGTAATCATCGCTACACACAGAGCCTCTAGGTCCTCTGGCAGAGCGACAGGACCCCAGGGAGGGAGTGGAGGGAAAGGTCAGTTTCAGAGCAGTTTGACAGGCCAACACACCACTCACACAGACACACACACACACACGCACTCACTCACTCACGCACACACACACAGATAGCAGGTCCACTAGGACTCACTCTCTCACTGACCTATAACAAGTCAATAGACACCGGCTGCCACTCAGGCGGCGTACCAACACACACACAGAACACCATGGCTTTGGACAAATGTTTAAGAAATGCACCTGTTCTTCCTTCCATGGACCCTTTCTTCTTTCCTTCCTTCCTAACACCGAAAGAATCAGCAGAGAGAATCAACGTCTTCTAATGCTTCCAGTTATATCTAATGTCTGATCGTTGATGAGGGGTTTTCAACGGCATGTATCCAGTCTACAGTGTAATACTTCCTCTTGGAAAGACAATGTAGTTGTGCTCTAGAGTTGTATTCTAGAGATGTATTCTAGAGTTGTATTCTAGAGTTGTGCCCTAGAGTTGTATTCTAGAGTTGTGCCCTAGAGTTGTATTCTAGAGTTGTGCCCTAGAGTTGTATTCTAGAGTTGTATTCTAGAGTTGTGCCCTAGAGTTGTATTCTAGAGTTGTATTCTAGAGTTGTATTCTAGAGTTGTGCCCTAGAGTTGTATTCTAGAGTTGTGCCCTAGAGTTGTATTCTAGAGTTGTATTCTAGAGTTGTGCCCTAGAGTTGTATTCTAGAGTTGTGCCCTAGAGTTGTGCCCTAGAGTTGTATTCTAGAGTTGTATTCTAGAGTTGTGCCCTAGAGTTGTATTCTAGAGTTGTATTCTAGAGTTGTATTCTAGAGTTGTATTCTAGAGTTGTGCCCTAGAGTTGTATTCTAGAGTTGTGCCATAGAGTTGTATTCTAGAGTTGTGCCCTAGAGTTGTATTCTAGAGTTGTATTCTAGAGTTGTGCCCTAGTTGTATTCTAGAGTTGTATTCTAGAGTTGTGCTCTAGAGTTGTATTCTAGAGTTGTATTCTAGAGTTGTATTCTAGAGTTGTGCCCTAGAGTTGTATTCTAGAGTTGTGCCCTAGAGTTGTGCTCTAGAGTTGTATTCTAGAGTTGTATTCTAGAGTTGTGCCCTAGAGTTGTGCCCTAGAGTTGTATTCTAGAGCTGTGCCCTAGAGTTGTGCCCTAGAGGTGTATTCTAGAGTTGTATTCTAGAGTTGTGCTCTAGAGTTGTGCTCTAGAGTTGTATTCTAGAGTTGTATTCTAGAGTTGTGCCCTAGAGTTGTATTCTAGAGTTGTGCCCTAGAGTTGTATTCTAGAGTTGTGCCCTAGAGTTGTGCCCTAGAGTTGTGCCCTAGAGTTGTGCCCTAGAGTTGTGCCCATAGTAAACATTAAAAAAAGGAAAACCCAACTAAAAGCCAGCACATAGCCTGGCCTTAAAACAACACTGTCTCTCTGTGAAGGCACCAAGCCTTCCTGCTAGATTAAGGACAGTTATCATTTCCCCCTTCCTCCACACACACACACACACACACACACACACACACACACACACACACACACACACACACACACACACACACACACACACACACACACACACACACACACACACACACACACACACACACACACACACACACACACACACACAGCTTGCCTTTCCCCCTTCGCAGCTCTCGTCTTAAACCGGTTCTGCAGGACAGGCAGGCGGGTGGCAAGATGCTGAAATCCCTCACCCCATTAACCCTGAAATCCCTCACCCCATTAACCTCTCTCCATGGAGGTCTACTGGAGGCCTGGGAGTCTGGGCTAAGGTTTGTTCCATCTAGTCTCCCTTCTCCCTGGAACAAACCTTAGCCCAGCTCCCTTCACCCTGGAGAAAACTTTAGCCCAGTCTCCCTTCTCCCTGGAACAAACCTTAGCCCAGTCTCCCTTCTCCCTGTAACAAACCTTAGCCCAGCTCCCTTCACCTTGGAGAAAACCTTAGCCCAATCTCCCGTCTCCCTGGAACAAACCTTAGCCCAGTCTCCCTTCTCCCTGGAACAAACCTTAGCCCAGCTCCCTTCTCCCTGGAGAAAACCTTAGCCCAGCTCCCTTCTCCCTGTGTGTGTGGTTGTGAGTTACTCTATGCAGACCTGGCACATATCCCCCATACCACCCACCTACCACCTCCCACTACCCAAAGCTAGAGGCCCTGGAGCCTATCCTCCATACCACCCATCTCCCACTACCCCCAGCTAGAGGCCCTGGAGCCTATCCTCCATACCACCCACCTCCCACTACCCCCAGCTAGAGGCCCTGGAGCCTATCCTCCATACCACCCACCTCCCACTACCTCCAGCTAGAGGCCCTGGAGCCTATCCTCCATACCACCCATCTCCCACTACCCCCAGTTAGAGGCCCTGGAGCCTATCCTCCATACCACCCATCTCCCACTACCCCCAGCTAGAGGCCCTGGAGCCTATCCTCCATACCACCCACCTCCCACTACCCAAAGCTAGAGGCCCTGGAGCCTATCCTCCATACCACCCACCTCCCATTACCCCCAGCTAGAGGCCCTGGAGCCTATCCTCCATACCACCCATCTCCCACTACCCCCAGCTAGAGGCCCTGGAGCCTATCCTCCATACCACCCACCTCCCCTTACCCCCAGCTAGAGGCCCTGGAGCCTATCCTCCATACCACCCACCTCCCACTACCCCCAGCTAGAGGCCCTGGAGCCTATCCTCCATACCACCCATCTCCCACTAACCCCAGTTAGAGGCCCTGGAGCCTATCCTCCATACCACCCACCTCCCACTACCCCCAGCTAGAGGCCCTGGAGCCTATTCTCCATATCACCCACCTCCCACTACCCCCAGCTAGAGGCCCTGGAGCCTATCCTCCATACCACCCATCTCCCACTACCCCCAGTTAGAGGCCCTGGAGCCTATCCTCCATACCACCCATCTCCCACTACCCCCAGCTAGAGGCCCTGGAGCCTATCCTTCATACCACCCATCTCCCACTACCCAAAGCTAGAGGCCCTGGAGCCTATCCTCCATACCACCCACCTCCCACTACCCCCAGTTAGAGGCCCTGGAGCCTATCCTCCATACCACCCACCTCCCACTACCCCCAGCTAGAGGCCCTGGAGCCTATTCTCCATACCACCCATCTCCCACTACCCCCAGCTAGAGGCCCTGGAGCCTATCCTCCATACCACCCATCTCCCACTACCCAAAGCTAGAGGCCCTGGAGCCTATCCTCCATACCATCCACCTCCCATTACCCCCAGCTAGAGGCCCTGGAGCCTATCCTCCATACCACCCACCTCCCACTACCCCCAGCTAGAGGCCCTGGAGCCTATCCTCCATACCACCCACCTCCCACTACCCCCAGCTAGAGACCCTGGAGCCTATCCTCCATACCACCCATCTCCCACCTCCCCCAGCTAGAGGCCCTGGAGCCTATCCTCCATACCACCCATCTCCCACTACCCCCAGCTAGAGGCCCTGGAGCCTATCCTCCATACCACCCATCTCCCACTACCCCCAGCTAGAGGCCCTGGAGCCTATCCTCCATACCACCCATCTCCCACTACCCCCAGCTAGAGGCCCTGGAGCCTATCCTCCATACCACCCACCTCCCATTACCCCCAGCTAGAGGCCCTGGAGCCTATCCTCCATACCACCCATCTCCCACTACCCCCAGCTAGAGGCCTGGAGCCTATCCTCCATACCACCCATCTCCCACTACCCCCAGCTAGAGGCCCTGGAGCCTATCCTCCATACCACCCACCTCCCACTACCCCCAGCTAGAGGCCCTGGAGCCTATCCTCCATATCACCCACCTCCCACCTCCCCCAGCTAGAGGCCCTGGAGCCTATCCTCCATACCACCCACCTCCCACTACCCCCAGCTAGAGGCCCTGGAGCCTATCCTCCATATCACCCACCTCCCACTACCCCCAGCTAGAGGCCCTGGAGCCTATCCTCCATACCACCCACCTCCCACTACCCCCAGCTAGAGGCCCTGGAGCCTATCCTCCATACCACCCACCTCCCACTACCTCCAGCTAGAGGCCCTGGAGCCTATCCTCCATACCACCCACCTCCCACTACCTCCAGCTAGAGGCCCTGGAGCCTATCCTCCATACCACCCACCTACCACCTCCCACTACCCAAAGCTAGAGGTCCTTTCTGTGGGCAGGAGACATCAAAGGGCCTGGGGAAGTGAAGGAAGCAGCAGGGAGGAGAACACATTCTTACATTACATCACTACTGAGTAAAGTCTCTGAGTCTGCGATGTGACGGAAATACGAAACAGGCTATAGGCTAACAGGATAACAGGCTATAGGCTAACAGGCTATAGGCTAACAGGCTATAGGCTAACAGGGCGGCCAGGAGAGAAGAAAAGAAGAGTTTGTCTGTGTCAGTGGGAATTTATGTCCTGTTAGAGCTAAGAGGAACTCTTACACACACACACACACACACACACACACACACACACACACACACACACACACACACACACACACACACACACACACACACACACACACACACACACACACACACACAAACCCCCACACACACACAAACCCCCCCCCCACACACACACACACACACCAGGAACCGGTATTAACCGGCTTTTGGCCGTAAAAAAAATGGAAAAGACAAATAATTGTCCGGCAGAAGAATTTTAAAATCCCATTGTGAAATGGGATGCCTATTCATGCCCCATTTCAGGATGCCCCATGTCTATTCATTGTTGGAAATACAAGTCGACGTAAAAACATTTGACTGGTCCTGCTTATCAGTCTGTAGGTTAATTAGCATCATTTAGTGGAATTAAATGGGCATGTGTGTATATTCGTTATGTATCTTACTTATCACACGCTCACGGCATACAGATACAGAGACTTTGAGCAGAAAATCTGTCAGACAGCATGGGAGATGCTGCTACAGCAACTCAAACAGCATGCATAGGCAACGTAAGGCAGGCCTCATCAGCACGTCTCACACCACTTTGCAATGAGCTGGAGGCAGTATGCATTTTGAAAACATATACTTCATTGTTGGAAACCTGAACTTTTACTACATATTATGAGGTTAAGACTCATAATATGACTTGCTTCAAAGTATCCTAGCCAAAATCAGACCATATCCGTGGAGACAATTATTTTTTATAAACTTTATTTCATTGTCCAGTAGCCAAAGGCACAATCTGAGTCATTATAGCAACCCATGCTAGTTGATACAGCATAGAGCCATGCTAGTTGATGCAGCTTAGAGCCATGCTAGTTGATGCAGCATAGAGCCATGCTAGTTGATGCAGCATAGAGCCATGCTAGTTGATGCAGCTTAGAGCCATGCTAGTTGATGCAGCTTAGATCCATGCTAGTTGATGCAGCTTAGAGCCATGCTAGTTGATGCAGCATAGAGCCATGCTAGTTGATGCAGCTTAGAGCCATGCTAGTTGATGCAGCATAGAGCCATGCTAGTTGATGCAGCTTAGAGCCATGCTAGTTGATGCAGCATAGAGCCATGCTAGTTGATGCAGCATAGAGCCATGCTAGTTGATGCAGCATAGAGCCATGCTAGTTGATGCAGCATAGAGCCATGCTAGTTGATGCAGCATAGAGCCATGCTAGTTGATGCAGCTTAGAGCCATGCTAGTTGATGCAGCATAGAGCCATGCTAGTTGATGCAGCTTAGAGCCATGCTAGTTGATGCAGCATAGAGCCATGCTAGTTGATGCAGCTTAGAGCCATGCTAGTTGATGCAGCTTAGAGCCATGCTAGTTGATGCAGCTTAGAGCCATGCTAGTTGATGCAGCTTAGAGCCATGCTAGTTGATGCAGCTTAGAGCCATGCTAGTTGATGCAGCATAGAGCCATGCTAGTTGATACAGCATAGATCCATGCTAGTTGATGCAGCATAGAGCCATGCTGGTTGATGCAGCATAGAGCCATGCTAGTTGATGCAGCATAGAGCCATGCTAATTGATGCAGCTTAGAGCCATGCTAGTTGATGCAGCATAGAGCCATGCTAGTTGATGCAGCATAGAGCCATGCTAATTGATACAGCTTAGAGCCATGCTAGTTGATGCAGCATAGAGCCATGCTAGTTGATGCAGCTTAGAACCATGCTAGTTGATGCAGCATAGAGCCATGCTAGTTGATACAGCATAGAGCCATGCTAGTTGATACAGCATATAGCCATGCTAGTTGATGCAGCATAGAGCCATGCTAGTTGATGCAGCATAGAGCCATGCTAGTTGATGCAGCATAGAGCCATGCTAGTTGATGCAGCTTAGAGCCATGCTAGTTGATGCAGCTTAGAGCCATGCTAGTTGATGCAGCTTAGCGCCATGCTAGTTGATGCAGCTTAGAGCCATGCTAGTTGATGCAGCATAGAGCCATGCTAGTTGATGCAGCATAGAGCCATGCTAGTTGATGCAGCTTAGAGCCATGCTAGTTGATGCAGCATAGAGCCATGCTAGTTGATGCAGCATAGAGCCATGCTAATTGATGCAGCTTACAGCCATGCTAGTTGATGCAGCATAGAGCCATGCTAGTTGATGCAGCTTAGAGCCATGCTAGTTGATGCAGCGTAGAGCCATGCTAGTTGATGCAGCTTAGAGCCATGCTAGTTGATGCAGCTTAGAGCCATGCTATTTGATGCAGCATAGAGCCATGCTAGTTGTTTCAACATAGAGCGCCCCCCTTTCTACATTTCTAACTGATCATTTAATCTCTTTCACATGAAACCGCTCGCTTTCGACAACAGTGTTTTCCAGCTAATTGCAGTAAGGAACGAACATTCGCTGCACCTACAATGTGAATAAATAATAGTTTATCAACATTTTAAGCTAAACGTTCTGATCTGTAGGTAGCCTAGTGGTTAGAGCGTTGGGTCAGTAACCCAAAGATTGCTGGATTGAATCCCCAAGCTGACAAGGTAAAACTCTGTAGTTCTGCCCCTGAACAAGACAGTTAACCCACTGTTCCCCGGTAGGCTGTCATTGTAAATAAGAATTTGATCTTAACTGACTTGCCTAGTTAAATAAAATAAAGATCTTATTGTTTTTTAATATACATTGTTTTAACGTAGCCTAGGACTACTGGTTGTATGAATTTGGGATCTATCATCCCACAACTGTCCCAGTGTTCGACAAGCTGAACAATAGAATAGGTCAACTTCTCTACTATGGGGATAGTAGATTGACATAGGCTAGTGCTTTTGCTGTTCGTTACTCGTCTTTTTGGCTGAGGAAAAGGAAATGTGGCCTGTTATTCTAACGTCTTCAAAATGAAGCCGGTCAAATGTCCGGTGCCAACGGAAAACATGGCACACACACACACACACACACACACACACACACACACACACACACACACACACACACACACACACACACACACACACACACACACACACACACACACACACACACACACACACACACACACACACATACACACACTGACCAGGATGGTGGTAACTATGTAGGTCCTGTTCTGTAGGCCATAGCTGCTGTCGTTGCTTCCTCTCATGAAGGTGGCTGTGCTCACGTACTTCTCGTCCTCGTTCCAGTAGCCCACCTGATACACATACAAGATTAAAAGACAAGTGAAAAAACTGACGGGCTATGAAGGAAACCTTGATTTGATCTGATACTGTACTGTACAGATATAATATGAGACTGCAATGAAACACTATTGGACATGAGTCCTCACCCTTGATATCAAATAAGATCCTATAAGGTCCCATTAGATCCCATTACATCCTATACGATTCTATAAGGTCCTACAGATCTCATGACTCACCTTCTTAGGTCCAGACGGGGCTAGCTCCATGACACTGACGGTGAAGTTGGTCCTGCGTCCTTTTTCATTGAACTGGATGTGACCTGTCAGGCCATGGATACGCACCTAACACACGGGGAGGGACAGAATCAATAGAGAATCAATAACACAGAGACACAGGAAGCAGTTACCATCTAGGTCTTTAGCTGTAGCACTCATAATAAAGTTGTCTTCTATTAGCCTCACTGACAGGAAACATCATCTGGAGTTCTGTTTCTTCAACAGCCTTGTCTGGATGGTCATTGGAGCATGTGTGTGTGTGTTTGTGTATTATGTGTGTGTATTATGTTGTGTGTGTGTGTGTTTGTGTATTATGTGTGTGTATTATGTTGTGTGTGTGTGTGTGTGTGTGTATTATGTGTGTGTATTATGTTGTGTGTGTGTTTGTGTATTATGTGTGTGTATTATGTTGTGTGTGTGTGTGTGTGTGTGTGTGTGTGTGTGTGTGTGTGTGTGTGTGTGTGTGTGTGTGTGTGTGTGTGTGTGTGTGTGTGTGTGTGTGTGTACACTGATTGTACAACACATTAGGTACACCTTCTCTTGCCATGACAGACTGACCAGGTGAATCCAGGTGAAAGCTATGATCCCTTATTGATGTCACCTGTTAAATTCACTTCAATCAGTGTAGATGAAGGGGTGGAGACATGTTGAAGAAGGATTTTTAAGCCTTGAGAAAATTGAGACATGGATTGTGTTTGTGTCAGCGTGTGAATGGACAAGACAAAAGATTAATGTGCCTTTGAACGGGGTATGGTAGTAGGTGCCAGGCGCACCGGTTTGAGTGTGTCAAGAACTGCAACGCTGCTGGGTTTCTCACGCTTAATAGTTTCCTGTGTGTATCAAGAATGGTCTACCACCCAAAGGACATACAGCCAACTAAAGGAAACATTGGAGTCAACATGAGCCAGCATCCCTGTGGAAAGCTATCAACACCTTGTAGAGTCCATGCCCCCAATAAATTGAGGCTGTTGTGAGTGCAACTCAATATTAGGAAGGTGTTCCTAATGTTTTATACACTCAGTGTATGTGTGTTAGTGTGTGCATGTGTTTAAGTGTGTAGTGTTTGTGTGTGTGTAGTGTGTGTTCAGTGCAGCATGTTAGTGTTGGCAGAATGATGGGTTTAATTGAGCGAGCGGAACATCAAACTCCCCTCTGCCCTCAGGCAGATGTCTGCATTCACTTGGACCAGATGACAGCTAGACATAGCCGCAGAGACAATGTGTGTGTGTGTGTGTGTGTGTGTGTGTGTGTGTGTGTGTGTGTGTGTGTGTGTGTGTGTGTTCGTTCAGGCAGGTGGATGAACGTGTGTGCGCACAAGAGGGTGTGCAGGGATGTGTTTGTGTGTCCGTGTCTGTATGTGTGTGTGTGTGTGTTTGTTTGTGTGTGTGTTTGTGTGTGTACATCACTAAGACCACAGTTCCACAGAGCCACACCAGAGAGACCAGTGTGAGACTCATAACCGCCATCGATAAAAGACAGTACTGTGCAGCCGTCTTCATCGACCTGGCCAAGGCTTTCGACTCTGTCAATCACCATATTCTTATCGGCAGACTCAGTAGCCTCGGTTTTTCTAATGACTGCCTTGCCTGGTTCACCAACTACTTTGCAGACAGAGTTCAGTGTGTCAAATCGGAGGGCATGTTGTCCGGTCCTCTGGCAGTCTCTATGGGGGTACCACAGGGTTCAATTCTCGGGCCGACTCTTTTCTCTGTATATATCAATGATGTTGCTCTTGCTGCAGGCGATTCCCTGATCCACCTCTACGCAGACGACACCATTCTGTATACTTCTGACCCTTCCTTGGACACTGTGCTATCTAACCTCCAAACGAGCTTCAATGCCATACAACACTCCTTCCGTGACCTCCAACTGCTCTTAAACGCTAGTAAAACCAAATGCATGCTTTTCAACCGTTCGCTGCCTGCACCCGCACGCCCGACTAGCATCACCACCCTGGATGGTTCCGACCTAGAATATGTGGACATCTATAAGTACCTAGGTGTCTGGCTAGACTGCAAACTCTCCTTCCAGACTCATATCAAACATCTCCAATGTAACGGCTGTCGTAGTCGTTCTCCTCCTCAGACGAGGAGGAGCATGGATCGGACCAAGATGCGGATTGGTAAGTATTCATATTTTAATGGAAAAACAACAAACACTACAAAATACAACAACCAACAAACGTGACTAACCTGAAACAGTCCTGTGTGGCCCAAACACTGACACAGGAACAAACACCCACAAAAACACCAGTGAAACCCTGGCTGCCTTAGTATGACTCTCAATCAGGGACAACGATTCACAGCTGTCTCTGATTGAGAATCATACCAGGCCGAACACAAAATCCCAACATAGAAAATCAAACCTAGACCAACCCACCCAACTCACGCCCTGACCAACTAAAACAAATACATAACAAAGGAAAACAGGTCAGGAACGTGACAGAACCCCCCCCTTAAGGTGCGAACTCCGGGCGCACCAGCACAAAGTCTAGGGGAGGGTCTGGGTGGGCGTCTGTCCACGGTGGCGGCTCTGGCGCTGGTCGTGGTCCCCACCCCACCATAGTCAACCCCCGCTTCCGTGGCCTCCTCCCAATCTTCACCCTCCATGTCAATCCCACTATTCCAAAGGGCAGTAACAGACTGAGGGGTAGCAGCTGACTGAGGGGTAGCACCTGACTGAGGGGCAGCACCAGGATAAGGGGCAGCACCAGGATAAGGGGCAGCACCAGGATAAGGGGCAGCACCAGGATAAGGGGCAGCACCAGGATAAGGGGCAGCTCCGGACTGAGGGACGGATCCTGGCTGGCGGAAGGCTCTGGCGGATCCTGGCTGGCGGAAGGCTCTGGCGGATCCTGGCTGGCGGAAGGCTCTGGCGGATCCTGGCTGGCGGAAGGCTCTGGCGGATCCTGGCTGGCGGAAGGCTCTGGCGGATCCTGGCTGGCGGAAGGCTCTGGCGGATCCTGGCTGGCTGGCTCTGGCGGATCCTGGCTGGCTGGCTCTGGCGGATCCTGGCTGGCTGGCTCCGGCAGCTCCTGGCTGGCTGGCAGCTCCTGGCTGGACGGCTCTGGCTGGTCCTGGCTGGACGGCTCTGGCTGGTCCTGGCTGGACGGCTCTGGCTGGTCCTGGCTGGACGGCTCTGGCTGGTCCTGGCTGGACGGCTCTGGCTGGTCCTGGCTGGACGGCTCTGGCTGGTCCTGGCTGGACGGCTCTGGCTGGTCCTGGCTGGACGGCACTGGCTGGTCCTGGCTGGACGGCACTGGCTGGTCCTGGCTGGACGGCTCTGAAGGCTCGGGACAGACGGGCAGCGCTGGGCAGGCAGACAGTTCAGACCACACTGGGCAGGCAGGCAGTTCAGACAGCGCTGGGAAGGCAGACAGTTCGGGCAGCGCTGAGCAGGCAAGCAGCGCAGGCGGCGTTGGGCAGACGGCCGACTCTGACCTGCTGAGGCGCACAGTAGGCCTGGTGCGTGGTGCCGGAACTGGAGGCACTGGGCTGGAGACACGCACCACAGGGAGAGTGCGTGGAGGAGGAACAGGGCTCTGGAAACGCACTGGAAGCCTGGTACGTGGTGTCGGCACTGATGGTACAGGGCTGGGGTGGGAAGGTGGCGCCGGATATACCGGACCGTGAAGGAGGACACGCGCTCTTGAGCACCGAGCCTCCCCAACCTTACCAGGTTGAATGGTCCCCGTAGCCCTGCCAGTGCGGCGAGGTGGAATAGCCCGCACTGGGCTATGCAGGCGAACCGGGGACACCACCTGTAAGGCTGGTGCCATGTACGCCGGCCCGAGGAGACGTACTGGAGGCCAGATATGTTGGGCTGGCTTCATGGCACCCGGCTCGATGCCCAACCTAGCCCTACCAGTGCGGCAAGGTGGAATAGCCCGCACTGGGCTAAGCACGCGTACTGGGGACACCGTGCGCTCCATCGCATAACACGGTGTCTGACCAGTACGACGCCCTCTCACTCCACAGTTAGCCTGGGAAGTGGGCGCAGGTCTCCTACCTGCCCTCGGCCCACTACCTCTTAGCCCCCCCCCAAGAAATTTTTGGGTGAGCCTCTCGGGCTTCCAGCCGCTCTGCCTTGCTTTCGCCTCGTAATACCTCCTCTCCGCTTTCGCTGCCTCCAGCTCCGCTTTGGGGCGGCGACACTCCTCTGGCTCTGCCCAGGGTCCTTTCCCGTCTAGGATTTCCTCCCAAGTCCATTCCTCTTTTCCCCATTGCTGTTGTTCTTGCCTTCCTTCTCCAATCCGCTTGGTCCTGTTTTGGTGGGTGTTTCTGTAGCGGCTGTCGTAGTCGTTCTCCTCCTCAGACGAGGAGGAGCATGGATCGGACCAAGATGCGGATTGGTAAGTATTCATATTTTAATGGAAAAACAACAAACACTACAAAATACAACAACCAACAAACGTGACTAACCTGAAACAGTCCTGTGTGGCCCAAACACTGACACAGGAACAAACACCCACAAAAACACCAGTGAAACCCTGGCTGCCTTAGTATGACTCTCAATCAGGGACAACGATTCACAGCTGTCTCTGATTGAGAATCATACCAGGCCGAACACAAAATCCCAACATAGAAAATCAAACCTAGACCAACCCACCCAACTCACGCCCTGACCAACTAAAACAAATACATAACAAAGGAAAACAGGTCAGGAACGTGACATCCAATCCAAAATCAAATCTAGAGTCGGCTTTCTATTTCGCAACAAAGCCTCCTTCACTCACGCCGCCAAACTTACCCTAGTAAAACTGACTATCCTACCGATCCTCGACTTCGGCGATGTCATCTACAAAATAGCTTCCAATACTCTACTCAGCAAACTGGATGCAGTTTATCACAGTGCCATCCGTTTTGTTACTAAAGCACCTTATACCACCCACCACTGCGACCTGTATGCCCTAGTCGGCTGGCCCTCGCTACATGTTCGTCGTCAGACCCACTGGCTCCAGGTCATCTACAAGGCTATGCTAGGTAAAGCGCCGCCTTATCTCAGTTCACTGGTCACGATGGCAACACCCACCCGTAGCACGCGCTCCAGCAGGTGTATCTCACTGATCATCCCTAAAGCCAAAACCTCATTTGGCCGCCTTTCCTTCCAGTTCTCTGCTGCCTGCGACTGGAACGAATTGCAAAAATCTCTGAAGTTGGAGACTTTTATCTCCCTCAACAAGTTTAAACATCTGCTATCTGAGCAGCTAACCGATCGCTGCAGCTGTACATAGTCCATCTGTAAATAGCCCACCCAATTTACCTACCTCATCCCATACTGTTTTTATTTATTTACTTTTCTGCTCTTTTGCACACCAGTATCTATACTTGCACATGATCATCTGATGATTTATCACTCCAGTGTTAATCTGCTAAATTGTAATTATTCGCTCCTATGGCCTATTTATTGCCTACCTCCTCATGCCTTTTGCACACATTGTATATAGATTCTCTTTTTTTCTTTTTTTTCTACTATGTTATTGACTTGTTTATTGTTTACTCCATGTGTAACTCTGTGTTGTTGTCTGTTCACACTGCTTTGCTTTATCTTGGCCAGGTCGCAGTTGCAAATGAGAACTTGTTCTCAACTAGCCTACCTGGTTAAATAAAGGTGAAAAAAAAAGGGGGAAAAAAGGAAAAAAAAGAGGGTGATCTGTCTGTTTAAAAGCTTAAGTCAACGGCCCAACTGAAATATACAATAACATCTAAATGACTACATCCAATTAGTAACATCGTCAGTATCAGAAACCAGCCCCTCTACTGCTAGCAGATATTGATCATCAATCCAGTTCACAGCATCGTCCTCTGCAGGCACATCTAGGGAAAGTACTAATAATCACACAGCAACATTTATTTATTCAGGTTGTCTGAAACCTTATTGAGCCCTCTCTTTTCTGTTTCTCTCTCTCTCTCTCTAAGGTCATATCGGTTTGACCAATTTGACTTCAGATTCTGGGCATGGTTGCATAAAACATCTTAAGTGAATTTCCCCCTCATCTTTTCTCTTAAAGTTTCCTTTAACGCATTCTTAACTTTAAGTCAGTTGCACATTGACTCTGTACCGGTACCCCATGTATTTAGCCTCGCTATTGTTATTTTACTGCTGCTCTTTAATTATTTGTTACTTTTATTTCTTTTTTTTTTTAAATGTATTTTCTTAACACTGCATTGTTGGTTAAGGGCTTGTAAGTCAGCATTTCACTGTAAGGTCTACACCTGTTGTATTCGGCGCATGTGACAAATACCATTTGATTAGATTTGACAACACATTTTAAGGTGAATTTCCCCCTTAATTTAAGTGAAAAACGTAAGTGTGCCCATGAGGTCCCTTAACCCTTAAGTGCCTCATTCAGTATGGATATCAATGTCAACAGCATTTGAGGAGGTGAGTATTGCTTTCATCTGGCCCAGTTTCAAAAGGAAAACATTCACCATCTAGTTAGCTACTTAGCTAAACAATGGAAGGTGCACGGCTGAAAAGCTAGCTGGCGAGCTAGCTACCTTCTCTGTAAGTTAGCTTGACGTGCTAGGAAGTAATATAAACATGTTTTATTATCTTCTGAATCAATTTGATTATCCTGTCTTGAATGTAGAAGCTTTATCTCCCAAAATAAATGTGAATAAGATCATCTCCATGGTAACCAGAGACTCTTTCTTCCGTACATGCTTGCAAACTACCGTAAAATGATGCCCTTAACTAAGGAAATGTTTGAGGACATGGGTTGACTTGAATCTTGAGTGACCTGGCTGCTCTGTCACCCTGTCTGTAATACTTTATTTCATTCCCATCTCAGAACATTTGCATTATGAAACTCCATTGTTGATGTCATATTCTATGATGATCACAGGCAGGTTTTGTTTACCTAACGTGATGTCACATTCCATCCAGGAAGCTCATAGGTGACTCAATGGGAACGTTAGGTGACAGAATAGAGATCTAATTTGTTCAGCAGGGCCCGACTCAGGATGGGTTAGCCAACGTGCCACTCAGGAGCTTGTCTGTGTATGTTGTTGTGTGTGTGTGTGTGTGTGCGTGCGTGCGTGCGTGCGTGTGTGTGTGTGTGTGTATCCCTCATTTTTACCAGCAGAGTAGTGTGTGTGTGGGTGTACCTGTTGCAGGGCTCTCTGTATATCTATGCCTTGGCCCCAGGGTGCCGGCGGGTTGGCGAGGCATTCGCCTGCGTTGCCACGGCGAGAGATGTCTATCCTCTGTTTCCGAAGGTTCTGGAACGCTGTAGACATCACCTTCACCCCATCATATGTCAACGCTCCGGTGTACTACAGACAGAGAAAGCAAGAGACAGAGCAAGAGAGAGAGAGAGAGAGAGAGAGAGAGAGAGAGAGAGAGAGAGAGAGAGAGAGAGAGAGAGAGGAAGGGGTTGGAGCGGTGAGAGAGAGAGAGAAAGAGAGAGACACGTCCTCATTACACTTAAAACAACACATATTGAGAGGGTTTGGTCATGATAAAACTAATTCAAGAGGAAGGTGATGGAACAAGTAAGGCAGAGACCATTATAGAGAGATCAGAGCAGAGATCATTATAGAGAGATCAGAGCAGAGATCATTATAGTGAGATCAGAGCAGAGATCATTATAGTGAGATCAGAGCAGAGATCATTATAGTGAGATCAGAGCAGACACCATTATAGAGAGATCAGAGCAGACACCATTATAGAGAGATCAGCGCAGAGATCATTATAGAGAGATCAGAGCAGAGACCATTATAGAGAGATCAGAGCAGAGACCATTATAGAGAGATCAGAGCAGAGATTGCCCTAAGTGTACCTTTAAGTGTGTGTGTGTGCGTTTAGGTGTGTACATGCGCACGTGCTTCCGATGCTCCCAGACCATGGAGCAACGTAAGATAGGCAACGGCACAAGGTCTGGGGACAATGTTGGATTTTCTTGGACATTTCAATGGGGGGGGGGGGGGGGTCTACCAGGGAGGGTCCTCTTCATACTCTCAACAAATCACAAGTTTGGGGAGCAGGGCTTAAAATGCTGCCGGAAATACATACAGAAGCGGCATGACATGGCAGTCACATGACCAGAGAATCGCTTCCAATTTCCAATTCGTACTCTCTGTCCCAACTGACGCCGGAACTTGCACAGACTTGTTAAGCTGGAGCATTGGAACATTGAGATTTGCAACCCGTCTGTCTAAAGAGACTAGTGTGTGTATGTATGTGGAGTGTAGGACCTTCAGGCGTCTCTTGGGGAACTTGGCGTCTTTGTTTTCGAACTCCATCCACTGCTGAATGGTACGGCTGACGTTCTGCTCTGTGTAGTTGACCAGCTGGAAGCCTGTGATGTTGGCCCCGCCTTTCCTCAGGTCTGTTAGATCAATGTCCAGAAAACCCTTATAGGAAGAAGATGCAGAGAGGACAAACAGACAGAGGATGGAGAGACGGATGGACACAGACAGACAGACAGACAGACAGACAGACAGACAGACAGACAGACAGACAGACAGACAGACAGACAGACAGACAGACAGACAGACAGAGACAGAGACAGAGACAGAGACAGAGACAGAGACAGAGACAGATACAGATCAGACACAGAGACAGAGACAGAGACAGAGACAGAGACAGAGACAGAGACAGACACAGACACAGATACAGAGACAGAGACAGATACAGATCAGACACAGAGACAGAGACAGAGACAGAGACAGAGACAGAGACAGAGACAGAGACAGAGACAGAGACAGAGACAGAGACAGAGACAGAGATAGAGACAGAGACAGAGACAGAGACAGAGACAGAGACAGAGACAGAAACAGAAAAACAAGTTAAACATTTTGAGGAATCAATTTCTTTCTCTAGTTTCATTTTTAGAGTCATGTCTTTCGGATGAAATGAAGAAATATGAAGTATACTTTTTCAACAGGAGATTTGAGTAAATAGGTGTCCTACAGCTCACAGTGATTGATTTTAAAACAAGCATCGTGTAGAAATATAGAGGGATACAGAGCTGGCAGCCAGTACGGTAATACTGCAGGGATCAGAAATCGTATGTTTAAAGAGAAATCACTCCAATATTAAATGTGAGAGATCAATATTCAGAAAGATAAATTCATAATCAGATTTATGGTGCGTAAGTTATTTGCTACAGCGAGAGTGTGAGAAAGAGCGAGAGAGAAAGAGATGGAGAGGGAGGGAGGGAGGGAGGGAGGGAGGGAGGGAGGGAGGGAGGGAGAATTGTTAAGTGTATACGTGATGAGAGAGTGTTCTGTACAAAGGCCAAAGCAGTGCAGTGGCTCTACATTGTAATTCCTGGTTGAAACTAAAGCAGGGAGAGAATGAGAAAATGCCAGGGTCAATCTCTTAATGGAAATGGAAAATCCCTCAGAGCAAGCTCTTATCCCAGCCCCAGCCTGAAAAGAAAGAAGTAATGAAAATGAAGAGAATGAAACAGACAAGATCAGTAAGGTTGAGGGAGAGGTTTAATCCCTGATAGAGTTGTGTTAATCCTGGACCTCCGTGCTGTGAAGTACAATGGAACCACTTCCCTGGAACCCTTCAACACTGTGGAAAACAATGGAAGCACACTTCTGGAACTGCTGCTAGGCTCCATGGTACAGAATCCCTCTGACTACTTGGAGGGGTGTGTTTCTAGAACACTAGTGAACTCAGTGTTCTATTTTAGAATCGTACAGTTCCGCCGGGATTGGTCCATGGCAGCCATGTACAGAAGTACAGTAACCCTGTAAGGTAACTCTGTGTAGAGCACTGCACCCTGCGCATACACTATCCCCATAGACAACAGTATGTCCTGCATTGACCCATTGGGATAAACACATAGGATAGAGAGTCAGACAGAGAGAGAGAGAGATGCCAATGCCAATAAAGCCCCTTGAATTGAATTGAATTGAATTGAGAGAGAAAGAGAGACAGACAGACAGACAGACAAAGAGAGAGTGAGAGAGGGAGAGACAGAGAAAGACAGAGCGAGAGAGATAAAGAGAGAGAGAGAGAGAGAGAGAGAGAGAGAGAGAGAGAGAGAGAGAGAGAGAGAGAGAGAGAAAGAGAGAGAGAGAGAGTGAGTAGGTAGAGAGAGACAGAAGGCAGATTCACCCCCTCAGCAGGTAATCAATCTGTCTGCATGGTGAATCAGATGCAGACAGAAGCAGTCACCTACAGAGAGACAGAAAGACTGATGTACAGACAGAAGCAGTCACACACAGAGAGACAGAAAGACTGATGTACAGACAGAAGCAGTCACACACAGAGAGACATAAATACTGATGTACAGACAGAAGTAGTCACACACAGAGACACAGAAAGACTGATGTACAGCAGGAGACTGAACAAGTGAACTCTGCAGCCTGATTGGTAGTGAAAGTGGTGCTGTCAACTGCTCTGACCTTCAGCCTCCGACTGTGACTGTCTGTCTGGTAGAAGTTCCAGAACCACAGGAAACCCTTATTATATTGATCCCTGCCTGCCCTTTGATTAAACTTTCTGTGGCCTGGTATTCTTAACGCCATCAATCAGAGCTCTCTTCTCTCCCCTTCTCTCCCCCTTATGCCTAATGGGCCCTGCTCCCTGCTCCCTCCACCCCCTAACACCCACTCCTCTCCTTTTCCACCCTCCTCGCATCCCTTCTCCCTCTCCTCTCCTCCTCTTCTTTCCTCCCCCTCTCCTCCACTGTCCTCTCTCCTCTCTTCCTTCTCCCTGAAGTATCAGCCGAACCAGGTGTCCATATGTCTCAGTTGAATGGTCAGAGGACAGAGAGAATGAGAGAGAAGAGAAGAAGAGATGTGTGTATTTTTCTGCTCCATGTGTTAGCTAATGCAGTGCACTGAGCTGAGCAGGTTACTATAGAAACCGCTCCTCATGGACACGGAGGTGGAAACATTTGATAAAGACCTCGTAGACACACACAGAAAGACTAAGAGATGGAGACATACACACAGAGAGACAGGCACACACACTCTCCCCCTCTCATAGATGCAGACAAACAGGCACACACACACACACACACACACACACACACACACACACACACACACACACACACACACACACACACACACACACACACATACGATAGCTGTGCTAAGGTAGAACACAGACAAGTAATTTTAATAGAGCCATTATGGAGATTGCAGACGGTTTGGTACCAAACTTTATTGCTTTCACAGCTTTCTAATTTACACTTCAATCTAACAAATTGACCAGATGAGAGAGAGATTGAGATAGTCCCAGCAGTGAGCCAGCATATTAATGTAGTTATTACCATGCTTGTATCTCAAATGGCACCCTATTCCCTATATAGTGAACTATAAAGGGGAAAAGTAGAGCACTATAAAGGGAATAGAGTCCCATTTGGGACACAGTGTGCTTTCTGTTGATATCCATTTTCTGCTGTTTTTAGTGTCTATGGGGAGGTTGTATGAGTGGTGCCCTGGGACGATCACAGCGGACAAAGACCGCTAATGCACATTACCCTGCACACATTTACTCACTGACCCTCTACTGTCTATCTGTCTGTCTCTCAGTGGCTGGCGGCTGAGCGTGTGTGTGTCGGTGTGTGTGTGCCGGTGTGTGTGCCTGTGTGTGTGTGTGTGTGTGTGTGTGTGTGTATGTGCGTGCGTGCGTGCGTGCGTGCGTGCGTGCGTGCGTGCGTGCGTGCGTGCGTGCGTGTGTGGGCTCTGCAGCACTCTGTATCGTCCCATTTCAACACAGTCACAGTCAGTCAATCAAGGCAAGGGTTTCCATTCCTTTCAGAAGGCTCTACCACCAGCAGGTTATTAGTGGCAGTATGAATGGTCTGACTCAGTAGACTACAGAGACCTCGATACAGAGAGTTTGTAGAGGATTATTTCGATGGGCATAGTTGTTTGTATCTCTCTCTAGAGTTAGTCGCTGAAGAGGGAAGAAATGTGAGCAGTGGAATATGTTTTTACAAAATGTCATGTTTTTTTCAAGACAGATCTGTTGTATCCCTTCAGAGAAACTTGAAACAGATTTGGTGCTTGTAATGAATTTTTCCAGTTGTATGTAGGGTGTCCAATCAAACACACATATTTTGACCAATAGGTAAAATAATATATTAATTTTGTGGAAACCCCTTTTAATAAAAAACGATGTCTCTATCATAATCCGTTCAAAGGTTATTGAAGGTTTTAGCCTTGTAGGATGGCCAAGATTAGGGGGGCTTAATCACTGGAGGACAGAGAAAGAAAAGTGTTTAAAAAAATCAGGAAAATAGAATTGTCAGCTGGGCTGAATGCTGAGTGAGAATTAAGGCTAACTGACAGGCTCACCGTTGAACTTGTCACCTTTCTTCTCCAATACGGAGGACATAAAACACTAGAGGCAAGATAGATATTGATTTTGTGACATGACATGAAGCATTTTCATATATTAGTATATGCAGTTCATATTAACGGGAAGTTCCAGTTATTTTTCAAAGACTTCTAAGAAAAACCAGCGTGTCTCTGGGAACCATTGAGTTTCCCGTTAGCTTTTTCTCTTCAAATACTTTTACATTTCATTCGGCTCGTCTCATGTTAATTTCGCTTTTTGTCAAATCCTCAAAACTCGCTTCGAGAAGCAGCACCGAACTGTCAACAGAGCTCACTGCTTATTATTGGATGTATTATGTTACGAAATAAGACTCTTTAGATATAATGAAAGAACCCACGGACCGATTCAGAACATGAAGAATCATATTTGTCTTGATAAAATGTATTTTTATAACAAAAGGAAGTCACATTTGACCATATTGTATGTCTTATTGCAGTTTCAATATCATGTTGACTCTAGAGAGATACCCAGCCACGTCACGCGTGATACAAGTCAGTGTACGACGTCCATCCATGCCTGAGGACGTCGGGAGATGACGTGGAAACTGGCCACTAGGGGCAACAGTGCTGTTAGCTTCACGTAGGTTTCAGTTTTGGTGTTGTGGACGTGGATGGTGGATGGTGGACGGTGGACGTGGATGGTGGATGGTGGACGTGGATGGTGGATGGTGGATGGGCATAAGAGTTCTGGTTCAAATTCAGCCATAAACATTTTTTTTTAAAGTTTTTTTTTTAAAGCCTATGCCAAACCTTAACCCTTACCTTAACCGTTAGGAGTTAATGCCTAACCTTAAATATTTGTAGTTAATGCCTAAACTTAACTTTTTGAAATATGACGTTTGCAACAACTTCAAAATTTGACATTGGAGAGAAATTGATGAATGTCGTGAGACTAAGAGCTAGATGCAATACCTTGGGATGTATCAGACAAATGACACAGAACAACATCTGTAGAATCCACATAGGATAGAAATATGGAGATGGGGAGAGAGAGAAATGGAGAGAGAGAGAAATGGAGAAAGATGGAGAGAGAGATACATTGAGATAGAGAGAGATATGGAGAGAGAGATAGATGATAGAGAGAGAGAGAGCAAGAGAAAGAGGAAAATAGAGAGAGAGAGAGAAAGAGATAAATGGAGCGAGAGGTGGAGAGAGAGAGAGAGAGAGAGAGAGAGAGAGAGAGAGAGAGAGAGAGAGAGAGAGAGATAGTAGAGAAATAGAGATATATACAGTAGAGAGATAGAGAGAAAGATATATACCTGACCACTGTGACAAACCCAACATTAAGGAAAGCTCTGACTATGTACAGACACTGTAGGCAGTCCTGGCTCTCAAGAGAAGACAGCCTATGTGCACACTGCCCACAAATTGAGGTGGAAACTAAGCTGCACTTCCTAACCTCCTTTTGTGAGTGTAATGTTAACTGTCATTTTGAATTGTTTATTTCCCTTTTGTTTATTATCTATTTCACTTGCTTTGGCAATGTTAACATAATGTATGTTTCCCATGCAAATAAAACCATTTGAATTTCATTTAATAGATATATATATATATATATATATAGAGAGAGAGAGAGAGAGAGAGAGAGAGAGAGCAAGAGATAGATACAGTAGGGAGATAGTAGAGAGAGAGAGAAATAGAGAGAGAGACAGAGAGATACAGTATTGAAATAGTAGAGATATGTGTATAGAGAGGGAGAGAGAGAGCGAGAGATACAGTAGAGAGAGTGAGAGAGAGAGACAGAGAGTTACAGTATTGAGATAGTAGAGATATGTGTATAGAGAGGGAGAGAGAGAGCGAGAGATACAGTAGAGAGAGTGAGAGAGAGAGACAGAGAGTTACAGTATTGAGATAGTAGAGATATGTGTATAGAGAGGGAGAGAGAGCGAGAGATACAGTAAAGAGATAGAGCGAGAGAGATATAGTAGAGATATATGTATAGAGAGTGAGTGCGAGAGAGAGAGATACAGTAGAGAGAGAGAGAGAGAGAGAGAGAGAGAGAGAGAGAGAGAGAGAGAGAGAGAGAGAGACAGAGAGAGAGAGACAGAGACAGAGACAGAGACAGAGACAGAGACAGAGAGATCTTACCAGGTTGGCCAGGATGTAGTGGTAACTCTTAGCATTCTTCCCTTGTTCAACGATCTGGAACACACAGAGAAAAACCTGACTTTAGGATGGACATGACTGGGGAGGGGCTTGTGTGTGTGCGTGTGTGTTCAGTACACTTTACCCATATAGTGACCTTGGCCAGGGCAGAAGAGACACCAACTAGGGTAAGACATTGTAACAGCAGTGACTCTAAAATATGAATATTCAGTATAATCATTCCTGTAGTCTCATCCCATATACATCACAAAATCCATTCAAACATGACTTCATCACACCCAATGTAACATGCATCGGTCAGAAAATCCATTCAAACATGACTTCATCACACCCAATGTAACATGCATCGGTCAGAAAATCCATTCAAACATGACTTCATCACACCCAATGTAACATGCATCGGTCAGAAAATCCATTCAAACATGACGTCATCACACCCAATGTAACATGCATCGGTCAGAAAATCCATTCAAACATGACGTCATCACACCCAATGTAACATGCATCGGTCAGAAAATCCATTCAAACATGACGTCATCACACCCAATGTAACATGCATCGGTCAGAAAATCCATTCAAACATGACGTCATCACACCCAATGTAACATGCATCGGTCAGAAAATCCATTCAAACATGACGTCATCACACCCAATGTAACATGCATCGGTCAGAAAATCCATTCAAACATGACGTCATCACACCCAATGTAACATGCATCGGTCAGAAAATCCATTCAAACATGACGTCATCACACCCAATGTAACATGCATCGGTCAGAAAATCCATTCAAACATGACGTCATCACACCCAATGTAACATGCATCGGTCAGAAAATCCATTCAAACATGACGTCATCACACCCAATGTAACATGCATCGGTCAGAAAATCCATTCAAACATGACGTCATCACACCCAATGTAACATGCATCGGTCAGAAAATCCATTCAAACATGACGTCATCACACCCAATGTAACATGCATCGGTCAGAAAATCCATTCAAACATGACGTCATCACACCCAATGTAACATGCATCGGTCAGAAAATCCATTCAAACATGACGTCATCACACCCAATGTAACATGCATCGGTCAGAAAATCCATTCAAACATGACGTCATCACACCCAATGTAACATGCATCGGTCAGAAAATCCATTCAAACATGACGTCATCACACCCAATGTAACATGCATCGGTCAGAAAATCCATTCAAACGTTCTGAATCAAATTTCATTTTGTTGTTGTTGCTCATATTACTTTCTTTGTAACTTCCAAAAACACTCATATTTTGTGACAACTGATGCGTCCTCTCCTTCAACGTCAAACTGCTGTAACTGTGTTGACAGTCAATGATCTACAAGTCATGTTGCATGCCGAACAACCCCAGGGAATATAAGCAGTCTAGTCAAAAGACGCACTGTGCCCAGCTTCGCATGCTGACCAATCTTAGGTAGGCGTCCTGTCCCTGATCTGATACGGCACCTTCAGCATTCATATGTTAAAATGGCTTGCGTGAAATTAGGCTTTATTAGTTGAGTGACAACCTACGTAATTTGCTAGGTCATTGTTATCTACAGTTGAAGTAAAAAGTTTACATACACCTTAGCCAAATACATTTAAACTCAGTTTTTCACAATTCCTGACATTTAATCCCAGTAAAAATTCCGTGTCTTAGGTCAGTTAGGATCACCACTTCATTTTAAGAATGTGAAATGTCAGAATAATAGTTGAGAGAATGATTTATTTCAGCTTTTATTCATTTCATCACATTCCCAGTGGGTCAGAAGTTTACATACACTCAGTTAGTATTTGGTAGCATTGCCTTTAAATTGTTTAACTTTGGTCAAACGTTTCGGGTAGCCTTCCACAAGCTCCCCACAATAAGTTGGGTGAATTTTGGCCCATTCCTCCTGACAGAGCTGGTGTAACTGGTCAGGTTTGTAGGCCTCCTTGCTCGCACACGCTTTTCAGTTCTGCCCACACATTTTCTATAGGACTGACGTCAGGGCTTTGTGATGGCCACTCCAATACCTTGACTTTGTTGTCCTTAAGCCATTTGGCCACAACTCTGGAAGTATGCTTGGGGTCATTGTCCATTTGGAAGACCCATTTGCGACCAAGCTTTAACTTCCTGACTGATGTCTTGAAATGTTGCTTCAATATATCCACATAACTTTCCATCCTCATGATGCCATCTATTTTGTGAAGTGCACCAGTCCCTCCTGCAGCAAAGCTCCCCCACAACATGATGCTGCCACCCCCGTGCTTCACGGTTGGGATGGTGTTCTTCGGCTTGCAAGCCTCCCCCTTTTTCCTCCAAACATAACAATGGTCATTATGGCTAAACAGTTCTATTTTTGTTTCATCAGACCAGACCAGAGGACATTTCTCTAAAAAGTACAATCTTTGTGCCCATGTGCAGTTGCAAACTGTAATATGGCTTTTTTATTGCGGTTTTGGAGCAGTGGCTTCTTCCTTGCTGAGCGGCCTTTCAGGTTATGTCGATATAGGACTTATTTTACTGTGGATATAGATACTTTTGTTCCTGTTTCCTCCAGCATCTTCACACGATCCTTTGCGGTTGTTCTGGGATTGATTTGCACTTTTCGCACCAAAGTACGTTCATCTCTAGGAGACAGAATGCGTCTCCTTCCTGAGCGGTATGACGGCTGCGTGGTCCCATGGTGTTTATACTTGCGCACTATTGTTTGTACAGATGAACGTGGTACCTTCAGGCATTTGGAAATTACTCCCAAGGATGAACCAGACTTGTGGAGGTCTTTTTTTTTTAGGTCTTGGCTGATTTCTTTAGATTTTCCCATGATGCCAAGCAAAGAGGCACTGAGTTTGAAGGTAGGCCTTGAAATACATCCACAGGTACACCTCCAATTGACTCAAATGATATCAATTAGCCTATCAGAAGCTTCTAAAGCCATGACATTATTTTCTGGAATTTTCCAAGCTGTTTAAAGGCACAGCCAACTTAGTGTATGTAAACTTCTGACCCACTGGAATTGTGATACAGGGAATTATAAGTAAAATAATCTGTCTGTAAACAATTGTTGGAAAAATTACTTGTGTGAGTCCCCTCTCTCTCCTCCAACGTTTGGCTCTAGCTGTATGAAGACAGTGTCCCCTCTCTCTCCTCCAACGCTTGGCTCTTGTGTGAAGACAGTGTCCCCTCTCTCTCCTACAACGTTTGGCTCTAGCTGTGTGAAGACAGTGTCCCTCTCTCTCCTCCAACGTTTGGCTCTAGCTGTGTGAAGACAGTGTCCCCTCTCTCTCCTCCAACGCTTGGCTCTTGTGTGAAGACAGTGTCCCCTCTCTCTCTCCTACAACGTTTGGCTCTAGCTGTGTGAAGACAGTGTCCCCTCCCTCTCCTCCAACGTTTGGCTCTAGCTGTGTGAAGACAGTGTCCCCTCTCTCTCCTCCAACGTTTGGCTCTAGCTGTGTGAAGACAGTGTCCCCTCTCTCTCCTCCAACGTTTGGCTCTAGCTGTGTGAAGACAGTGTCTGGTGTGTGTGAGTGTTATTGATGACCTGGTGCCCACAGTTAAGGTAGTTGCATCACTTCTCACCAGTTTACAGCAGCGGAGCCGCAGCGGTTCTCAGCTCAGACAGACTCCATCCATCACAGAGGAATGCTCCCTGCTCTCTGCCTCTATAGCAGCCTGTGTTTTACACACTCACACACACAGACACACACACACACACACACACACACACTGCCCCGTCGCCCGCTAAACCCGCAGGTATCTTCACCCCATACACAGACTCAAATTCTCACCAGATAATGTCAGAGGATATATGAATGAGGACATTATTTTTACTCTTGGAATGCTGATATAGTCCCTTTAAATATGGAACATGAATAGCCACAACAGAATCTTTGATTCATAAAGGTTTATGTCAAGCAAGTGAGTACACAGACAAGAGAGTGGACCTTCTTTTTCTAACAGGACACGCTGCGTGAGGGCCATAGGGTCAAAAGTGCTGAATTATAGGGAAAAGCATTTGGGACGCACATAAGGACTACAGAGATTAGAGTGTTTATTGTGAAATCAGTTGGGGCCTCATGGAAACTACGCTAGCACACTGTCCATGTGTCTTCCCCAGTGTGACTGTATCTTGGCCATGATCTTACCCCAGTGTGACTGTATCTTGGCCATCATCTTCCCCCAGTGTGACTGTATCTTGGCCATCATCTTCCCCCAGTGTGACTGTATCTTGGCCATCATCTTCCCCCAGTGTGACTGTATCTTGGCCATCATCTTCCCCCAGTGTGACTGTATCTTGGCCATCATCTTCCCCAGTGTGACTGTATCTTGGCCATCATCTTCCACCAGTGTGACTGTATCTTGGCCATCATCTTCCCCAGTGTGACTGTATCTTGGCCATCATCTTCCCCCAGTGTGACTGTATCTTGGCCATCATCTTCCCCCAGTGTGACTGTATCTTGGCCATCATCTTCCCCAGTGTGACTGTATCTTGGCCATCATCTTCCACCAGTGTGACTGTATCTTGGCCATCATCTTCCCCCAGTGTCTTGGGTATTAGTGTTTCTCCTCTCCTGTGTTTTCCTTGCTGGAGGCTGTGCTGTAGGACATGCCTTGTGCTAGGGTCACCCTTAATAACTAATGCAACTGTCTGCCATGCCCTCCAGCCTGCTCCCAACACACACACACACACACACACACACACACACACACACACACACACACACACACACACACACACACACACACACACACACACACACACACACACACACACACACACACACACACACACACACAGTGGGGATATGAACGTGTGGGAGACTCTCAGAGGAAGCAAATATGTTGGGAATGTGTGAGGTCATGTAAAGTCCATGATGAGTTACACTCGATCTGTCAGTTACAGAACCCCCACTCTATCTGTCAGTTACAGAAACCCCACTCGATCTGTCAGTTACAGAACCCCCACTCTGTCAGTTACAGAACCCCCACTCTGTCAGTTACAGAACCCCCACTCTGTCAGTTACAGAACCCCCACTCTATCTGTCAGTTACAGAACCCTCACGCTATCTGTCAGTTACAGAACCCCCACCTGATCTGTCAGTTACAGAACCCTCACGCTATCTGTCAGTTACAGAACCCCCACTCTATCTGTCAGTTACAGAACCCTCACGCTATCTGTCAGTTACAGAACCCCCACCTGATCTGTCAGTTACAGAACCCTCACGCTATCTGTCAGTTACAGAACCCCCACTCTATCTGTCAGTTACAGAACCCTCACGCTATCTGTCAGTTACAGAACCCCCACTCTATCTGTCAGTTACAGAACCCTCACGCTATCTGTCAGTTACAGAACCCCCACTCTATCTGTCAGTTACAGAACCCCCACTCTATCTGTCAGTTACAGAACCCTCACGCTATCTGTCAGTTACAGAACCCCCACTCTATCTGTCAGTTACAGAACCCTCACGCTATCTGTCAGTTACAGAACCCCCACCTGATCTGTCAGTTACAGAACCCCCACTCTATCTGTCAGTTACAGAACCCTCACGCTATCTGTCAGTTACAGAACCCCCACCTGATCTGTCAGTTACAGAACCCTCACGCTATCTGTCAGTTACAGAACCCCCACCTGATCTGTCAGTTACAGAACCCTCACGCTATCTGTCAGTTACAGAACCCCCACTCTATCTGTCAGTTACAGAACCCTCACGCTATCTGTCAGTTACAGAACCCTCACGCTATCTGTCAGTTACAGAACCCCCACTATATCTGTCAGTTACAGAACCCCCACCTGATCTGTCAGTTACAGAACCCTCACGCTATCTGTCAGTTACAGAACCCCCACCTGATCTGTCAGTTACAGAACCCTCATGCTATCTGTCAGTTACAGAACCCTCACGCTATCTGTCAGTTACAGAACCCCCACCTGATCTGTCAGTTACAGAACCCTCACGCTATCTGTCAGTTACAGAACCCCCACCTGATCTGTCAGTTACAGAACCCCCACTCTATCTGTCAGTTACAGAACCCCCACTCTATCTGTCAGTTACAGAACCTCCACTCTATCTGTCAGTTACAGAACCCCCACCTGATCTGTCAGTTACAGAACTCCCACTCTATCTGTCAGTTACAGAACCCTCACGCTATCTGTCAGTTACAGAACCCCCACTCTATCTGTCAGTTACAGAACCCTCACGCTATCTGTCAGTTACAGAACCCTCACGCTATCTGTCAGTTACAGAACCCTCACGCTATCTGTCAGTTACAGAACCCCCACTCTATCTGTCAGTTACAGAACCCTCACGCTATCTGTCAGTTACAGAACCCCCACCTGATCTGTCAGTTACAGAACCCTCACGCTATCTGTCAGTTACAGAACCCCCACTCTATCTGTCAGTTACAGAACCCTCACGCTATCTGTCAGTTACAGAACCCCCACTCTATCTGTCAGTTACAGAACCCTCACGCTATCTGTCAGTTACAGAACCCCCACTCTATCTGTCAGTTACAGAACCCCCACTCTATCTGTCAGTTACAGAACCCTCACGCTATCTGTCAGTTACAGAACCCCCACTCTATCTGTCAGTTACAGAACCCTAACGCTATCTGTCAGTTACAGAACCCCCACCTGATCTGTCAGTTACAGAACCCCCACTCTATCTGTCAGTTACAGAACCCTCACGCTATCTGTCAGTTACAGAACCCCCACCTGATCTGTCAGTTACAGAACCCTCACGCTATCTGTCAGTTACAGAACCCCCACCTGATCTGTCAGTTACAGAACCCTCACGCTATCTGTCAGTTACAGAACCCCCACTCTATCTGTCAGTTACAGAACCCTCACGCTATCTGTCAGTTACAGAACCCTCACGCTATCTGTCAGTTACAGAACCCCCACTATATCTGTCAGTTACAGAACCCCCACCTGATCTGTCAGTTACAGAACCCTCACGCTATCTGTCAGTTACAGAACCCCCACCTGATCTGTCAGTTACAGAACCCTCACGCTATCTGTCAGTTACAGAACCCTCACGCTATCTGTCAGTTACAGAACCCCCACCTGATCTGTCAGTTACAGAACCCTCACGCTATCTGTCAGTTACAGAACCCCCACCTGATCTGTCAGTTACAGAACCCCCACTCTATCTGTCAGTTACAGAACCCCCACTCTATCTGTCAGTTACAGAACCTCCACTCTATCTGTCAGTTACAGAACCCCCACCTGATCTGTCAGTTACAGAACCCCCACTCTATCTGTCAGTTACAGAACCCTCACGCTATCTGTCAGTTACAGAACCCCCACTCTATCTGTCAGTTACAGAACCCTCACGCTATCTGTCAGTTACAGAACCCTCACGCTATCTGTCAGTTACAGAACCCTCACGCTATCTGTCAGTTACAGAACCCCCACTCTATCTGTCAGTTACAGAACCCCCACTCTATCTGTCAGTTACAGAACCCCCACCTGATCTGTCAGTTACAGAACCCCCACTCTATCTGTCAGTTACAGAACCCTCACGCTATCTGTCAGTTACAGAACCCCCACTCTGTCAGTTACAGAACCCCCACTCTGTCAGTTACAGAACCCCACTCGATCTGTCAGTTACAGAACCCCACTCGATCTGTCAGTTACAGAACCCCACTCTGTCAGTTACAGAACCCCACTCGATCTGTCAGTTACAGAACCCCACTCTGTCAGTTACAGAACCCCCACTCGATCTGTCAGTTACAGAACCCCCACTCTATCTGTCAGTTACAGAACCCCCACTCTATCTGTCAGTTACAGAACTCTCACTCGATCTGTCAGTTACAGAACCCTCACTCTATCTGTCTATAGCCTCAGATATATAGGTATAGACTGAGCTGTACATTACGTTGAATCAAACTTATTAATTATTATCAGTTTTTAAAAAATTACACAAATTGATTAATTAATAGAACTCTATAGATGTTTCCCCTCTCCTCTTCCAATTTCTCTTCTCCTCTCCTCTCCTCTCTTCCCCACTCCTTCTCCTCTCCTCTCTTCCCCACTCCCCCTCCTCTCTTCCCCACTCCCCCTCCTCTCTTCCCCACTCCCACCCCTCTCCTCTCTTCCCCACTCCCTTGCCTCTCCTCTCTTCCCCACTCCCTCGCCTCTCCTCTCTTCCCCACTCCCACCCATCTCCTCTCTTCCTCACTCCCACCCCTCTCCTCACTTCCCCACTCCCACCCCTCTCCTCTCCTCCCCTCCCCACTCCCCCTCCTCTCTTCCCTACTCCCTCTTCTCCCCTCCCCACTCCCTCTCCTCCTGTCTCCTCCCTACTTCCTACTCCCTCTTCTCCCCTCCCCTCCCCACCCCTTTCCTTTCCTCTCCTCCCCACTCCCACTCCGACTCCCTCTCCGCTCCCCTCCTCTCCTCTCCCTCTCCTCTCCTCTCCTCCCCACTCCCTCCTCTCCTCTCCTCCCTACTCCCGCTCCTCTCCTCCCCACACACTCTCCTCTCCTCTCATCTACTCCCCACTCCTTCTCCACTCCCGCTCCTCTCATCTCTTCTTCACTCCCTCTCCTCTCCTCTCTTCCCCGTTCCCTCTCCTCCCCACTCCCTCTACTCTCCCCCCCACTCCCTTCTCTCCTCTCCTCTCCTCCCCACTCCCTCTCCTCTCATCTCTTCCCCACTCACTCACTCTCCTCTCCTCCCCACTCCTTCTCCGCTCCTCTCTTCTCCTCCTCACTCCCTCTCCACCCCACTCCATCTACTCTCCTCCCCACTCCCTTCTCTCCTCTCCTCCCCACTCCCTCTACTCTCCTCCCCACTCCCTTCTCTCCTCTCCTCCTCCCCACTCCCTCTTCTCCTCTCCTCTCCTCTCCTCTCCTCTCCTCTCCTCTCCTCTCCTCTCCTCTCCTCTCCTCTCCTCTACTCTAGTCTACTCCCCACTCCTTCTTCACTCCCTCTCTTCTCTCCTGTCCTCTACCAGCTTCTCCTCTCCTTTCCTCCCGTCTTCCTCTCCTACCTATCCTCCTTTCCTCCCCTCCCTTCCTCCCCTCCCCTCTCCTCCCCTCGCCTCCCCTCTCCTCCTCTCCTCTCCTCTCCTCTCCTCTCCTCTCCTCTCCTCTTCTCCTCTCCTCTCCTCTCCTCTTCAGGGTTGTGTCTATCATAAATAACAGTGGTATGACAGAGTGTGTAGGGTTGTGTCTGTCATAAATAACAGTGGTATGACAGAGTGTGTAGGGTTGTGTCTGTCATAAATGACACATAAACCTTGTTAGGCAGCCCCCCCCCCCCCCACAGGGGACGGTGTGTGTGCATGCGCGCATGGGTGGGTACATCTGTGTGTGTGTGTCTCTGTGTGTGTGTGTGCATGCTTGCATGCATTTCTGCACATTGAATCCTCAGTGGTTGAGTGCACAATGCTTTAATGTGAGCTAATGTACAGCCGTCATATAGTTAATGCCATGTTTTTTATCAGTGTCTTTCTCATCTGTAGTAAATTGTAATGACTATTTAATAGGGATGTGAATCTTTCCCTTTCAAGACGATTCAATACATATCTAGATAGATGGGCTTCCAATACAGGAACGTTTTAGTCAGAAAACAATTCGGTGAGATTGGGTTTGATTAGAGAACGAAACGATGCGGTTCGATTCGATTCGATGCACTAACATTTGTTGCATAAACACATTCATTTTCCATTCTTAAATAAAATATTGTGCTGATGGAGCTCATGAGCTGGGCCTCTCTGAACTGGATCTGTCTGAACTGGGCCTCTCTGAGCTGGATCTGTCTGAACTGGGCCTCTCTGAGCTGGGCCTCTCTGAACTGGATCTGTCTGAACTGGGCCTCTCTGAACTGGATCTGTCTGAACTGGGCCTCTCTGAACTGGATCTGTCTGAACTGGGCCTCTCTGAGCTGGATCTGTCTGAGCTGGGCCTCTCTGAGCTGGGCCTCTCTGAGCTGGATCTGTCTGAGCTGGGCCTCTCTGAGCTGGGCCTCTCTGAGCTGGGCCTTTCTGAGCTGGGCCTCTCTGAGCTGGCTCTGTCTGAGCTGGGCCTTTCTGAGCTGGGCCTTTCTGAGCTGGCTCTGTCTGAGCTGGGCCTTTCTGAGCTGGCTCTGTCTGAGCTGGGCCTTTCTGAGCTGGATCTGTCTTAGCTGGGCCTTTCTGAGCTGGATCTGTCTGAGCTGGATCTGACTGAGCTGACTTCTCTCTGTGTGTGTAAATGATTTATGTCTATGGTGTATGCATTGTGTGTGAGTGAATGATGTATGTCTATGGTGTATACTAGTATGTATGCACCTGATCTGAGCCATAAGGGAGACCAGACATCTACCACCCCACTACCACTATCAGATTAGAGCCATAAGGGAGACTAGACATCTACCACCCCACTACCACTATCAGATTAGAGCCATAAAGGAGACTAGGCATCTACCACCCCACTACCACTATCAGATTAGAGCCATAAGGGAGACTAGACATCTACCACCCCACTACCACTATCAGATTAGAGGCGGGGGGGGGGGGGGGGGTGAAGCCTGTTTTTGCCCCACCCCACCCGCACGTTGGTTCTGAAATCACCATCACCCACCAATGAACTTGTCATCTTTGCAGATTAATTGTTTGAGCTAGTAATAATATAATTATCTATTGTTTACAAATTAAATATGACATAGCTAATGAATTTAATGCACAACGTTGGATTTCACCCCCATTTTAAAATCAAATGGTTTTGACCGTTTGGAATTTCTTTGAGCTTCTTTTCTCCTCATCTTTGCCCATGCAGCGCGCCTCGCAAACGTGATTCGTCATTATGAAATTATCAACTTTACACTGTATATCTAAAAATTATCATATACACTGATTGTTTATCATATACACCTGACTCCAATAATCAACTAATCTTTAGATTGGAATGCATTTAGTTTAATCAGCTGTGTTTGCTAGGGATAAAGAGTGACAGCACTCCGGCCCCCGAGGACTGGAGTTTCCCATACCTGGTTTAAAGTACTATAGCACTCTGGCCCCCGAGGACTGGAGTTTCCCATACCTGCTTTAAAGTACGACAGCACTCTGGCCCCCGAGGACTGGAGTTTCCCATACCTGGTTTAAAGTACGACAGCACTCTGGCCCCCGAGGACTGGAGTTTCCCATACCTGCTTTAAAGTACGACAGCACTCTGGCCCCCGAGGACTGGAGTTTCCCATACCTGGTTTAAAGTACGACAGCACTCTGGCCCCCGAGGACTGGAGTTTCCCATACCTGGTTTAAAGTACGACAGCACTCTGGCCCCCGAGGACTGGAGTTTCCCATACCTGCTTTAAAGTACGACAGCACTCTGGCCCCCGAGGACTGGAGTTTCCCATACCTGCTTTAAAGTACGACAGCACTCTGGCCCCCGAGGACTGGAGTTTCCCATACCTGGTTTAAAGTACGACAGCACTCTGGCCCCCGAGGACTGGAGTTTCCCATACCTGGTTTAAAGTACAACAGCACTCTGGCCCCCGAGGACTGGAGTTTCCCATACCTGGTTTAAAGTACAACAGCACTCTGGCCCCCGAGGACTGGAGTTTCCCATACCTGCTTTAAAGTACGACAGCACTCTGGCCCCCGAGGACTGGAGTTTCCCATACCTGCTTTAAAGTACGACAGCACTCTGGCCCCCGAGGACTGGAGTTTCCCATACCTGCTTTAAAGTACGACAGCACTCTGGCCCCCGAGGACTGGAGTTTCCCATACCTGGTTTAAAGGACAACAGCACTCTGGCCCCAGAGGACTGGAGTTTCCCATACCTGCTTTAAAGTACAACAGCACTCTGGCCCCCGAGGACTGGAGTTCCCCATACCTGCTTTAAAGTATGACAGCACTCTGGCCCCCGAGGACTGGAGTTTCCCATACCTGGTTTAAAGTACGACAGCACTCTGGCCCCCGAGGACTGGAGTTTCCCATACCTGCTTTAAAGTACGACAGCACTCTGGCCCCCGAGGACTGGAGTTTCCCATACCTGATTTAAAGGACAACATCACTCTGGCCCCCGAGGACTGGAGTTTCCCATACCTGGTTTAAAGTACAACAGCACTCTGGCCCCCGAGGACTGGAGTTTCCATACTTGATTTAAAGTACGACAGCACTCCGGCCCCCGAGGACTGGAGTTGCCATACTTGATTTAAAGTATGACAGCACTCCGGCCCCCGAAGACTAAGTTGCCCATCCCTGGTTTAAAGCAAAACTACCATAACTAGTTAGTTAGATAACATGACCTTTATGAATTATGAAGCCTTTATGTGATTTATGTGCTTGTTTTGAATACATAAATTATTCAAAATTCACAAAAAGAGACGTTAGTTGATGAAGATTATCTCACAGAACAAAATGTACAAGATCTCCTAATCCTATGTTTACCACAGACCTTATTTACGGCGTTTATCCAAAAACCCAACAACATTTTTTTTCCCAATAGGCTTTGTCCAACAAACCATGGCGGAGTTAATGCCTACAAAAAGACGCCATTACTACTACTCTGTATAACCAGATGAAAGATTACTTTATTCCAGTAAAACACCATTTCTTAACAGCACATACAGTTGATGTCGGAAGTTTACATACACTTAGAGTCATTAAAACTCGTTTTTCAACCATTCCACAAATTTCTTCTTAACAAACTATAGTTTTGGCAAGTCGGTTAGGACATCTACTTTGTGCATCTGTCTTCACACAGCTAGAGCCAAGCGTTGGAGGAGAGAGAGGGGACACTGTCTTCACACAGCTAGAGCCAAACGTTGGAGGAGAGAGAGGGAACACTGTCTTCATACAGCTAGAGCCAAACGTTGGAGGAGAGAGAGGGGACACTGTCTTCACACAGCTAGAGCCAAGCGTTGGAGGAGAGAGAGGGGACACTGTCTTCATACAGCTAGAGCCAAACGTTGGAGGAGAGAGAGGGGACACTGTCTTCACACAGCTAGAGCCAAACGTTGGAGGAGAGAGAGGGGACACTGTCTTCACACAGCTAGAGCCAAACGTTGGAGGAGAGAGAGGGGACACTGTCTTCATACAGCTAGAGCCAAACATTGGAGGAGAGAGAGGGGACACTGTCTTCATACAGCTAGAGCCAAGCGTTGGAGGAGAGAGAGGGGACACTGTCTTCACACAGCTAGAGCCAAACGTTGGAGGAGAGAGAGGGGACACTGTCTTCATACAGCTAGAGCCAAGCGTTGGAGGAGAGAGAGGGGACACTGTCTTCACACAGCTAGAGCCAAGCGTTGGAGGAGAGAGAGGGGACACTGTCTTCATACAGCTAGAGCCAAGCGTTGGAGGAGAGAGGGGGGACTCTGTCTTCACACAGCTAGAGCCAAACGTTGGACGAGAGAGAGGGGACACTGTCTTCATACAGCTAGAGCCAAACGTTGGAGGAGAGAGAGGGGACACTGTCTTCATACAGCTAGAGCCAAGCGTTGGAGGAGAGAGAGGGGACACTGTCTTCACACTGCTAGAGCCAAACGTTGGACGAGAGAGAGGGGACACTGTCTTCATACAGCTAGAGCCAAGCGTTGGAGGAGAGAGAGGACACTGTCTTCACACAGCTAGAGCCAAACGTTGGACGAGAGAGAGGGGACACTGTCTTCACACAGCTAGAGCCAAACGTTGGAGGAGAGCGAGGGGACACTGTCTTCACACAGCTAGAGCCAAACGTTGGACGAGAGAGAGGGGACACTGTCTTCACACAGCTAGAGCCAAACGTTGGAGGAGAGCGAGGGGACACTGTCTTCACACAGCTAGAGCCAAACGTTGGACGAGAGAGAGGGGACACTGTCTTCACACAGCTAGAGCCAAGCGTTGGAGGAGAGAGAGGGGACACTGTCTTCACACAGCTAGAGCCAAACGTTGGAGGAGAGAGAGGGGACACTGTCTTCATACAGCTAGAGCCAAACGTTGGACGAGAGAGAGGGGACACTGTCTTCACACAGCTAGAGCCAAACGTTGGACGAGAGAGAGGGGACACTGTCTTCATACAGCTAGAGCCAAGCGTTGGAGGAGAGAGAGGACACTGTCTTCACACAGCTAGAGCCAAGCGTTGGAGGAGAGAGAGGGGACACTGTCTTCATACAGCTAGAGCCAAACATTGGAGGAGAGAGAGGGGACACTGTCTTCACACAGCTAGAGCCAAACGTTGGAGGAGAGAGAGGGGACACTGTCTTCACACAGCTAGAGCCAAGCGTTGGAGGAGAGAGAGGGGACACTGTCTTCACACAGCTAGAACCAAACGTTGGAGGAGAGATAGGGGACACTGTCTTCATACAGCTAGAGCCAAACATTGGAGGAGAGAGAGGGGACACAGTCTTCATACAGCTAGAGCCAAGCGTTGGAGGAGAGAGAGGGGACACTGTCTTCACACAGCTATAGCCAAACGTTGGAGGAGAGAGAGGGGACACTGTCTTCACACAGCTAGAGCCAAACATTGGAGGAGGGAGAGGGGACACTGTCTTCACACAGCTAGAGCCAAACGTTGGAGGAGAGAGAGGGGACACTGTCTTCACACAGCTAGAGCCAAGCGTTGGAGGAGAGACAGGGGACACTGTCTTCACACAGCTAGAGCCAAACATTGGAGGAGAGAGAGGGGACACTGTCTTCATACAGCTCGAGCCAAACATTGGAGGAGAGAGAGGGGACACTGTCTTCATACAGCTAGAGCCAAACATTGGAGGAGAGAGAGGGGACACTGTCTTCACACAGCTAGAGCCAAGCGTTGGAGGAGAGAGAGGGGACACTGTCTTCACACAGCTAGAGCCAAGCGTTGGAGGAGAGAGAGGGGACACTGTCTTCATACAGCTAGAGCCAAATGTTGGAGGAGAGAGAGGGGACACTGTCATCATACAGCTAGAGCCAAACGTTGGAGGAGAGAGAGGGGAGAGAGGTCTCGGGCTCTTTCTGCTGTTTGTGTGTTGGCGTGTGTGTGTGTGTGTGTGCGTGTGTATGTGTGTGTGTGTGTGTGTGTGTGTGTGTGTGTGTGTGTGTGTGTGTGTGTGTGTGTGTGTGTGTGTGTGTGTGTGTGTGTGTGTGTGTGTGTGTGTGTGTGTGTGTGTGTGTCATTAATTGCTATGCCAGGATACACCCTTCCTAGGCAGCAGTAGCGTGGTGAATAAGTGTTTCTCTACAGCTCCAAATGTCAACCTAACCGTCTCTATATGTCCTGTCTCTAATACACTGAGACTAATACACTACACTGGAAGACCGCTGCCTGGGAGGAACCTCTTATCCACAGTTTGGCCTTTATTGTCATTAATCTTGCCCTGGAGGCAGCTCTACAAACTGGTCACTATCTGGCACAGCCAGAAAGTCATAAACTCTGAAACCCTAACTAACCCTCTTTGGTTGTTTACTATACTACCTTACTCACTCTTTTTAGCATATGGCCTCAGATGTGAATCCTTAAAGAGATGGGTGGGGCTAAGGCTTAAGAGGGTGTGAACGATGTTGAATGGGTGTAGACAAAGAAGTGCTCTCCAGTAGGTGTACCAAATAATTCATGGACCATTTTCTCAAAAGTGGAGTTACAAGTTTATCAACTTTCAAAGCAGAATTACTTTCCCATTGTTCCTCAACCGAGGTCACATATAGCCTATTTTGACTTTGCAGCTAGCCAATCTAGCGGAAATCGCTCAGTTCTGCCTCCACGGCAAGATTCATGACAATAAACGTCAACCTGTCTCTCTTACCTTCTCTTCTCTCTCTTTTTATTACTCTCTGTCTTTCTCTGTCCCATCTTTTGCTAGCTATGTGGTGTTTATTTCACTGAGGATTCATGTTAATTTTGTCACACGTGCAACAGAGCGATGCTTTCTCAAATGTCTGGATTCAATTAATTCACAGAAAGCAAAAGTACAACGACCCAAATCAGGCCTACTTTTTTCATCTGACCTGCATTTTTATGTGGCACAGTTCTGACCAAAACAGGTCTGGCAAAGTTCTGGCTTATGTATGGTAGCTGCTTACCATTTTTGCCATTGCTGGCCCACTACTAGCAATGCAGATGACTCCTGCAATGTCACAGTTTCGTTACCGTTTTGAGGGTTGAGGTGAGTCTCTCTATCTTGTTACCTTTTTTAGGATGGAGGTGAGTCTTTCGGTCTCACAGTCGATGATGATCTGTCCCTCCTTCCTCTTGTCCAGGTCTTGGAACACCTTGAGGAATGAGGCCTCCGTCATGGTCTCCACGTTGACAGACGTCACCAGCCAGCTCCTCTCAGCAGCTGTGTCCAGGACCTTCTGCAGCACCGACAGGCCTACAGGTCAGGGGCAAAGGTCATGGGTTAGAGGTGAACTATGGCTGTGTTCCAAAAGGCATCCTATTCCCTGGTGCCCTGGTGCAGTACATGGTGAATAGGGTGCCATTTGGATGCATCGTATGACATAACTTACACTGTATGACTGACATATCTTAGAAACCAAGCATCTTGTCCAAAAGCCTAAGAAGCACCTTTCCCACTAAGCCCAAGAAGCATCTTGCCCAATAAGCCCAAGAAGCATCTTGACCAATAAGCCCAAGAAGCATCTTGCCCAATAAGCCCAAGAAGCATCTTGACCACTAAGCCCAAGAAGCATCTTGCCCAATAAGCCCAAGAAGCATCTTGACCAATAAGCCCAAGAAGCATCTTGACCAATAAGCCCAAGAAGCATCTTGACCACTAAGCCCAAGAAGCATCTTGCCCAATAAGCCCAAGAAGCATCTTGCCCAATAAGCCCAAGAAGCATCTTGCCCACTAAGCCCAAGAAGCATCTTGACCACTAAGCCCAAGAAGCATCTTGCCCAATAAGCCCAAGAAGCATCTTGCCCAATAAGCCCAAGAAGCATCTTGACCACTAAGCCCAAGAAGCATCTTGACCACTAAGTCCAAGAAGCATCTTGCCCAATAAGCCCAAGAAGCACCTTTCCCACTAAGCCCAAGAAGCATTTTGCCCATTAAGCCCAAGAAGCATCTTGACCACTAAGCCCAAGAGGAATCTTGTCCACTAAGCCCAAGAAGCACCTTTCCCACTAAGCCCAAGAAGCATCTTGCCCAATAAGCCCAAGAAGCATCTTGACCAATAAGCCCAAGAAGCATCTTGCCCAATAAGCCCAAGAAGCATCTTGCCCAATAAGCCCAAGAAGCATCTTGACCAATAAGCCCAAGAAGCATCTTGCCCAATAAGCCCAAGAAGCATCTTGACCACTAAGCCCAAGAAGCATCTTGCCCAATAAGCCCAAGAAGAATCTTGACCACTAAGTCCAAGAAGCATCTTGCCCAATAAGACCTATCCATCAATAACAAAGCTCTCATGCTAACATAGACCTATCCATCATAAGACTTTCTCTGACAGCACAGCAATGTAATATATGATTACCGGCTCCAGAGGGACAGTTCATTATGACGACTGGGATGCCATGTACAGATATGTTGTTACAGCACTTGGTGTTACTCTGGATAATCACTCCACACACACACACACACAGACACACGCACATGCACACGCACAAACAAACACACACACACACACATGCGCACCACACACACACACCAGGGCGGCCACAGGCATAAGCGACATAAGTGGCCGCTTAGGGCCCCTGGCCGCAAGGGGGCCCCCAACCATTTTTTTTTATATATATATATTTTTTGGAACTCAATTGGGGTCTCAACTTACTATTTAGAGTTAAAATCGTAGAATACAGAAGGTACAATTTCGAAATTTGGTTGTGCATCAGCAGTTTTTCTCTTGTTATGTCAGTCACTGAGACTCACTCAATTAGCCCATTTCAGCTAACATTTTTAGATTGGAAGTTTGTCTAGCCAGCTGTCTAAACTTGTAGTAATCATGACCGAATCCTGCCCGGCAACGCAGGGCACATGCCCAGAAGCCCTAACCTCCATGGGTCACCCATTGTTTATGTTAGTCATTGTCACTCAGATATCTTATTAACATGGCATAAGTCATGCAAAATGTGTAGAATTGCAGAAAATGATCTTTAAAACGGCAAAAGAAAATCAACCCTTGACAAAATTAGTAGAATTGCAGGGAAATAGCTGTAAAACTGTTCTTTTTTCTCTTCCCCATGGCAAAATGTGTAGAATTGCATGACATGTGTTATAAAACTGCTAGATTTTCTATATGCTCCATTGTGTAGAATTGCAGGACCACTAAAATGTTTTGCCGCGAGGTGGGGGGACCCCTAACCAAATCTCACTAAGGGCCCCCAAAAGGCTAGGGCTGGCCCTGCACACACACACAGACACAGACAGTCCCTCAGAGGCACCAATTACATCCAGGCCACTCCATTAAGCTGTCCCCATAGGCTGCTAATGCACTAAAGTATCATGGGGGAATAGGCCAGGGAACCAATGGGCTCGCGGCTCAGAACAGGGACAGGAAATAAGAGGCCATTAGGGAACACATCGATCATGGCTGCAGATTTACAGTGTGGGACACTCAGTATCATATTAGACCAATCAGAATCCTCCTGGGAGGGGACAGACAGTTATTCCAGAAGGTAAACAAAGCTTTCACAAGCTGCAGAGCGGCGGCCATTACTAAACCAAATACTGAATTATAACAATTACATTATAAGCTAAGCTAATACATGAAGCTGTATTCCACACAGCCAGTCACAACTGCACTAGAGAGAATAATCAAAAATGGCATATGACCCTCTTTACATATTTCACATGCCATATTTGCAGCAGGGTTGTTGGTGTGTGTCTAACTAGTCAGAATTATGGTGAAAGGTGATGGATGCCTGGCTCCGTTGGACGGTTTAGAGGACAGGTTGAGAAGTGGTTTTAAAGTTGGTGACACCTGATAAATACAACGTGTCAAATCACATAAATCATTTGAGAAATCGGACATAGCTTTAGTTCAGTGGGCAAATACAGTCCAGTGGTGTTCAGAATACTTGGTTTCAAACCCAGCAGTCAGTCACATTAAACCATTGACTGCTATGGACAGCAGCGAACTCCATAGACGGAGCTTCTACTTTCAGGACCACGGTCAACTCCTCTGTTTCAGAGTGGTTTGTTTCAGGACAATGGTGAACACCTCTGTTTCAGAGTGGTTAGTTTCAAACCATGGTCTCTGAAACAGAGGAGTTGACCATGGTCCTGAAACTAGACCTTAAAACAGAGGAGTTGACCATGGTCAACCACAGGACCATGGTCAACTCCTCTATTTCAAGGTCTAGTTTCAGGACCATGGTCAACTCCTCTATTTCAAGGTCTAGTTTCAGGACCATGGTCAACTCCTTTATTTCTGCGCCACCTCCCGGGTGGCGCAGTGGTCTAGGGCACTGCATCGCAGTGCTAGCTGCGCCACCAGAGTCTCTGGGTTCGCGCCCAGGCTGGGCTGGGTTCGCGCCCAGGCTCTGTCGCAGCCGGCCGCAACCGGGAGGTCCGTGGGGCGACGCACAATTGGCATAGCGTCGTCCGGGTTAGGGAGAGTTTGGCCGGGAGGGTTAGGGAGGGTAGGGATATCCTTGTCTCAGTATGTAAAAATTTAATAAAATGTATGCACTCTACTGTAAGTCGCTCTGGATAAGAGCGTCTGCTAAATGACTAAAATGTAAATGTAAATGTAAATTTCAAGGTCTAGTTTCAGGACCATGGTCAACTCCTTTATATCAAGGTCTAGTTTCAGGATCATGGTCAACTCCTTTATTTCAAGGTCTAGTTTCAGGACCATGGTCAACTCCTTTATTTCAAGGTCTAGTTTCAGGGTCATGGTCAACTCCTTTATTTCAAGGTCTAGTTTCAGGACCATGGTCAACTCCTTTATTTCTAGGTCTAAGTTCAGGACCATGGTCAACTCCTTTATTTCAATGTCTAGTTTCAGGACAATGGTCAACTCCTTTATTTCAAGGTCTAGTTTCAGGACCATGGTCAACTCCTTTATTTCAAGGTCTAGTTTCAGAACCATGATCAACTCCTTTATTTCAAGGTCTAGTTTCAGGACCATGGTCAACTCCTTTATTTCAAGGTCTAGTTTCAGGACCATGGTCAACTCCTTTATTTCAAGGTCTAGTTTCAGGACCATGGTCAACTCCTTTATTTCAAGGTCTAGTTTCAGGACCATGGTCAACTCCTTTATTTCAAGGTCTAGTTTCAGGACCATGGTCAACTCCTTTATTTCAAGGTCTAGTTTCAGGACCATGGTCAACTCCTTTATTTCAAGGTCTAGTTACAGGACCATGGTCAACTCTTTTATTTCAAGGTCTAGTTTCAGGACCATGGTCAACTCTTTTATTTCAAGGTCTAGTTTCAGGACCATGGTCAACTCCTTTATTTCAAGGTCTAGTTTCAGGACCATGGTCAACTCCCCAGACAGAAAACACTCTTTTCCTTTCTATCTTTTTTCTTCTCAACCTTCTGTTGTCGTGGTGTGATTCCAGGACCATGGTCAGCTCCCTAGAGCTCAATCTCACAGTCTGTACAGTCTGCATCCCTTTTCCACAAGAACACACACAATTATTCTAGTCAAAATAAAACCTGTTTGCCCCTTACTCCCTGAAATAGAACAAGGAGGTTGAATCGGAAACACAAATCTGAGTCTGCACACCATGAAAAGAACCCTCATAAGAACTAATAATGGAATCTGGCCCTCATAAGAACTAATAATGGAATCTGGCCCTCATAAGAATTAATTGGACTAACACATGGAGGCACCGACACGTGGGAGGAGAGAAAGACAGATCATTTTATTTATTTTTATTCACTAAAAAGGGCCATTTTGTGAATATTGTTTATGAGGGTGTTAATGGCCGTGAACATTTCTTTTCACCGTTTCCAGGCTTCTGAAAATAAAAAGAGACACACTTTAGAAGTTAACGGCTGTTGCTCAGTAACACATCTACACAGATGTTATCTGGGGAGAAAATAGTTTTCAAATCCCTGAGACTGCAAGAAAATGGCAACACTCACAGAGATGTATCTTTACGTTCACTCGTGTGCATACCAAATGGCACCCTATTCCCTTTATTGTGCACTACTTTAGGAAACAGAGTGCAATTTGGAAATAAGGTGCAATTTGAGACACAGACTTTCCAGTTAAAGCGCTTAAAAAAGTAATATTTATAAAGAGAAGTTCTAAATGTATTCGACCATAAAGCTTTTGGGCTGTGATGGAAGAGTGGCGCAGTGGTCTAGGCGCAGTGGTCTAGGGCACTGCATCGCAGTGCTAGCTGCGCCACCAGAGTCTCTGGGTTCGCGCCCAGGCTGGGCTGGGTTCGCGCCCAGGCTCTGTCGCAGCCTGCCGCAACCGGGAGGTCCGTGGGGCGACGCACAATTGGCATAGCGTCGTCCGGGTTAGGGAGGGTTTGGCCGGTAGGGATATCCTTGTCTCAGTATGTAAAAAATGTAATAAAAATGTATGCACTCTACTGTAAGTCGCTCTGGATAAGAGCGTCTGCTAAATGACTAAAATGTAAATGTAAATGTAATATGAAGAAGGAGGTGCTCAAAATAAACAAAGATGCTTTTTGTGTCAAGGTGCTGAAATGTGTGCAACAATAAATACCTGCATGAACACAACGACACATGCAAACATTCACGCACAAACGTACGCACGCATGCATTCACACACACACACGCACACGCGCACGCGCACACGCACACGCACACACACACACACACACACGCATAAATGTATGGGTAACTTAATCTCTCCCCCAGGCATTCAACTTTAATCCACATTCAGGCCTGCATAGCAATGGATGGTGACTCTCAGACCAGTCTACCAAAAAGAGAGACCCCTGGGGACTAAACACAGACTGCTATAATCTACACTGACAAAGGTGCCTGTCTGCATACCTCTATTTAGCCTTGTGATAGGGAACAAAGTGCCATCTACAATGGCCTGAAAACACACAGCCACACAGGCACACACATACACACACACACAAACACACACACGCACGCACGCATGCAAGCACACACACAAGCACACATACACACTATAACCGAACAAACACCAATTTTTCTTACAGGCTTAAAATAACCCTTTGGACAAGGCAGCTGGAGAATAGTATCCAGGCAACAGGAGGCAATATGGATGATGATATGGATTCCAGAACTCTCCATCCCACCGCTCAATTACACACACACACACACACACACACACACACACACACACACACACACACACACACACACACACACACACACACACACACACACACACACACACACACACACACACACACACACACACACACACACACACGCACACATGCACACACACACACGCCAACACACAAACAGCAGGGTTAATGGCAATGCAGTTCCTCACTGGCTGATAAAGGGATCATGGGAGATAAACCATCACTGGGACATGCATGGCGCTCTAGCTATCATGGCTACTATGAATCACAAGGACCAGTCCTCTGTGTGAAATCTCCCCCGTCACAGTCCTGTTGTGTGTCCAGACAGACAGACAGAGTGACAGTTTATCAAGGTCTCACAGTTGTCATTAAACTGGCTTTATTTCAGAGAGTGTAACATCACTCAGCAGTCACAACACACACAAAGAGACACAAGAATGCATACACACACAAATACATAAACACGTAAGCATGCACACACACATTGCCAGCGTATGCAGAGTTTAGTGTAGCTTGACAGTTATGCTCTGAAACACACAACACCTGAGACAGATGGCACGGCATTATGAGTAGGCTACAGCTGATTGGCTGGGAGGGGAGAAGGGGAGGAGGGGAGAGGAGGGGAGGGGAGAGGAGCGGAGAGACTGGGAGGAGAAGATGGGAAAGGAGGGGATAGAAGTCGAGAGACTGGGAGGAGATGAGGCAAGAGACTGGGAGGAGAGGAGGAGAGAGGAGAGGAGAGGAGGGGAGGGGAGAGGAGGCGAGAGACTGGGAGGAGAGGAGGGGAGAAGAGGTGAGAGACTGGGAGGAGAGGAGGGGAGAAACTGGGAGGAGAGGAGGGGAGAGGAGGGGAGAGACTGTGAGGAGAGGAGTGGAGAGAAGGGGAGAGACTGGGAGGAGAGGACAGGAGAGACTGGGAGGAGAGGAGGGGAGAGGAGGGGAGAAACTGGGAGGAGAGGAGGGGAGAGACTGGGAGGAGAGGAGGGGAGAGGAGGGGAGAAACTGGGAGGAGAGGAGGGGAGAGAAGGGGAGAGACTGGGAGGAGAGGACGGGAGAGACTGGGAGGAGAGGAGGGGAGAGGAGGGGAGAGACTGGGAGGAGAGGAGGTGAGAGACTGGGAGGAGAGGAGGGGAGAGACTGGGAGGAGAGGAGGGGAGAGGAGGGGAGAGACTGGGAGGAGAGGGAGGAAAGGAGGGGAGAGACTGGGAGGAGAGGAGGGGAGAGACTGGGAGGAGAGGAAGGGAGAGGAGGGGAGAGAGGGGGGAGACTGGGAGGAAAGGAGGGGAGAGACTGGGAGGAGAGGAGGGGAGAGACTGGGAGGATAGGAGGGGAGAGACTGGGAGGAGAGGGGGGAGAGACTGGGAGGAAAGGAGGGGAGAGACTGGGAGGAGAGGAGGTGAGAGACTGGGAGGAGAGGAGGGGAGAGACTGGGAGGAGAGGAAGGAAGAAGAGGGGAGAGACTGGGAGGAGAGGGGGGGAGACTGGGAGGAAATGAGGGGAGAGACTGGGAGGAGAGGAGGGGAGAGACTGGGAGGAGAGGAAGGGAGATGAGGTGATAGACTGGGAGGAGAGAGGGCGAGAGACTGGGAGGAAAGGAGGGGAGAGACTGGGAGGAGAGGGGGGAGACTGGGAGGAAAGGAGGGGAGAGACTGGGAGGAGAGGAATGGAGAGGAGGGGAGAGACTGGGAGAGAGGGGGGGACTGGGAGGAAAGGAGGGGAGAGACTGGGAGGAGAGGAGGGGAGAGACTGGGAGGAGAGGGGGGGAGAGACTGGGAGGAAAGGAGGGGAGAGACTGGGAGGAGAGGAGGTGAGATACTGGGAGGAGAGGAGGGGAGAGACTGGGAGGAAAGGAGGGGAGAGACTGGGAGGAGAGGGGGGGAGAGACTGGGAGGAAATGAGGGGAGAGACTGGGAGGAGAGGAGGGGAGAGACTGGGAGGAGAGGGGGGGAGAGACTGGGAGGAAAGGAGGGGAGAGACTGGGAGGAGAGGAGGGGAGAGACTGGGAGGAGAGGAGGGGCGAGACTGGGAGACTGGGAGGAGAGGAAGGGAGAGACTGGGAGGAGAGGAGGGGCGAGACTGGGAGGAGAGGAGGGGCGAGACTGGGAGACTGGGAGGAGAGGAAGGGAGAGACTGGGAGGAAAGGAGGTAGGGATGGAGGTAGAGCACACCTGGTGTGTACATGTGCGTCATTTTTTCTGCACCGACAGAAAATGAAGCAGCTGAAACGTGTTTGCTTTGCTCTTGCTGCCATACAAGTATGCTTTTCAAATACCCTGACAAAATGAGAGAGTTAGAGACATTCAACACTCTCCTACTCCTTGTGTGACAAATCATTGTGTCTGTGTGCCTTTGTGTGTTTTGTCTGTCCATGTGCAGGTGTGTCCTAGAGCTGTGGCTGAAAAGGCTTTTCACTGTGAAAGGACACAATGGCTACTCCTTACCCCTCCGCTGTCACCATGGCAATCAGTGAATGACTAACTGTGGTTGGTATGACAACTGATGTCTTGCACAAGACAGGACCTGTGAGAGGTGTGTGTGTGCAGGAAGTATGTATTGTGTACATGTTTATGCGTGCACGTGCAACACTCACACAGTAGTACGTGCGTAGGTACGTTTGTTTGTGTGTGTGTGTGTGTGTGTGTGTGTGTGTGTGTGTGTGTGTGTGTGTGTGTGTGTGTGTGTGTGTGTGTGTGTGTGTGTGTGTGTGTGCAACGTTCTCTAACGAGCAGATTTTACAGGCTCATGTTCCATTTCTAAAGCTATTCCTGACAGACCTCTCTCTCCCCTTCTGCCAACTGCTCTGGTCCTGTCTTTTTGTTCTCCTCCTTTGTTCTATCTCTCTAGCCTTCTAGCACGTATTCTCTTTTTCATTCTATCATCCTGTCTCTCACAAACTCCCTTCCTCCCTCCCTCTCTCTCCCACAGAGATAAAACAATGGCGTTTCAACACCTAATTAGTCCAGTAATTGAATGTGTGAGACAAGGCAAGGAGAGATGCTCCACTCCTGATATCCCTCCCTCCATCTCTCCCTGTCCTGCTGTCCCTCCCTCCCTCCCCTCCCTCCCTCCTCCCTCCCTCCCTGTACTGCTGTATCACCGTCTCTCCGCTCTCCCTGTCCTGCCGTCTCTCCCTCTCTCCCTCCTTTGTCTCTCCCTCCCTCTCTCCGCCCCTCTCTCCCTTCCCCCTCCATCTCTCTGCCTACATCTCTCTCCCTCTCTCCCTCCCTTGTCTCTCCCTCTCTCCCTCCCTTCCCCTGCATCTCTGCCTGCATCTCTATCCCTCTCTCCCTGTCCTTCTGTCTCTCCTTCTCCTCCCTGTCCTGCTGTCTCTCCCTGTCCTGCCACCTGTCTGTCTGTGTAACTGTCTGTTAGTGCAACAACCTGCCATCTCTCTTGATGATCTCTGTGGGGTGCTAAACAAACGCTTACCTGGGCAACCGATCAGAACCTGGCTCACCCCACACACACAGACTCACACAGACTCACGCACACAGGCAAGCACACACACGCACACACACACACACACACACACACACACACACACACACACACACACACACACCACACACCACACACACACACACACACACACACATAAGCACACAAACACACAAGCACGTGCACACACACATACAGACCTGTCAGGAGGTGCACACACCAATTATGCCTTTGTAATGATCCCTCCATCTGGACATTATAACAAACAGGTGTGTAAGGATGAACCTACTCGATCCATCTCCAGGAGAAAAGAGAGGAGGAGATGAAGGAGATAGGATGATAGACAGGAAGACGAGCAGGAGCATGAAAAGAGAGGAGAGATGGAAGAGCAGGAAGAGATAGGATAGAAGAGGAGGAGGAGGAAGAGTGCAGTGGAGAGAGGGGAGGAAGAGGATGAGGAAGAGTGAGGTGGAGAGAGGGGAGAAAGAGGATGAGGAAGAGTGAAGTGGAGAAAGGGGAGGAAGAGGATGAGGAAGAGTGAAGTGGAGAGAGGGGAGAAAGAGGATGAGGAAGAGTGAGGTGGAGAAAAGGGAGGAATATGATTAGGAAGAGATAGGTGGAGAGAGGGGAGGAAGAGGATGAGAAAGAGTGCAGTGGAGAGAGGGGAGGAAGAGCATGAGGAAGAGTGAGGTGGTGAAAAAGAGGAAGAGGATGAGGAAGAGTGAGGTGGAAAGAGGGGAGGAAGAGGATGAGGAAGAATGAGGTGGAGAAAGGGGAGGAAGAGAGAGGGGGAGAAAGAGGAGGAAGAGAGAGGTGGAGAAAGGGGAGGAAGAGGAGGAGAGGGGGAACTGACAGGAGGAGGAAGAGGAGAAGGAAGAGAGAGTAGAGCATGGTAGGAAACTTATATTGATAGTCCTTTAGTTCTCTGTATATAAATCAATTCTGTTGAAGGTCACTGATATTTAGGGTTTTGGTGTAAAATGTGGCTTGATGCCAGATATAATGTAGACCAGGTTCTCCAACAGGTTGATCACGAGCTACCAGCAGCCCACCTATGAGTAGCTTGCCAAACAATTCTGAAAGTACATGCAATTTTCATGTGTTCCAACGCAAACTGCCATAAACAAATCTCACAAGCATCAGACACAGCAAGCTCCCAGCTACTGTCTGTGTGGTGCACACGTTTGTCTATCATTCTGTGTGAAACCAGTTGATGTGATAACCGTCTTGTTGGTCGACAGAAATACTTTCCCCAAAACCTTCTCATTTAAATGTTAACTGCAAAGTAGGCTATCATTTGTATCTATTATTTGCAAACTTTGCCATGAAATGAGCAGCAGCAGTACAAAACCATCGCTAGACCGGCACATTCCTCACTTTCTAGTTGTGTAATTAAAGAGGTATTACACTTCAGGGGAAAGGAGAGGAGAGGAGAGGAGAGGAGAGGAGAGGAGAGGAGAGGAGAGGAGAGGAGAGGAGAGGAGAGGAGAGGAGAGGAGAGGAGAGGAGAGGAGAGGAGAGGAGAGGAGAGGAATGTGTCTACTTGAAAGCTGGAAAAGCTTGCAACATGTTACATTG
>NC_052311.1:8516613-8522280 GCF_016432855.1 Salvelinus namaycush | reverse complement strand
CTGACACACACCTGGAACGTCATACCCTGTGACCCAGCGATCCTACCAAACCTCCAGCAACTCCCCCGTCTATTATCCTGGATAGTCAGCTGAATATCACTCTGTTTCACTACCGTGTCACTTGGTCTCCTTGACAACCTTGACAAACCAGCCAGCGGTAGTGTTTTATGGTAATGTCGTGGTCCTCTGTAGCTCAGTTGGTAGAGCATGGCGCTTGCAATGCCAGGATAGACGGTTTGATTCCCGGGACCACCAGTACATGAAAGAATGTATGACTGTAAGTGTCTGCTACCGTGCATTAGGAAAGTATTTAGACCCCTTGATATGTTGTTACGTTACAGCCTTATTCTAAAATAGATTAAAATGTTTTTTCCCTCAGCAGTCTACACACAAAACCCCATAATGACAAAGCAAAAACAGGTTTTTAGACATTTTAGCAAATATAAACACTACCGTTCAAAAGCTTGGGGTCATTTAGAAATGTCCTTGTTTTTGAAGGAAAAGCAATTTTTTGTCAATTAAAATAACATCAAAATGATCAGAAATACAGTACATTAACATTGTTAATGTTGTAAATGACTATTGTAGCTGGAAACAGCAGATTTGTGATGGAATATCTACATAGGTGTACAGAGGCCCATTATCAGCAACCATCACTCCTGTGTTTCAATAGCACGTTGTGTTAGCTAATCCAAATTTATCATTTTAAAAGGCTAATTGATCATTAGCAAAACCCTTTTGCAATTATGTTAGCACAGCTGAAAACTGTTGTTTTGATTAAAGAAGCAATAAAACTGGCCTTCTTTAGACTAGTTGAGTATCTGGACCATCAGCATTTGTGGGTTCGATTACAGGCTCAAAATGGCCAGAAACAAATAGCTTTCTTCTGAAACTCGTTAGTCTATTCTTGATCTGAGAAATGAAGGCTATTCCATGCGAGAAATTCATCTAATCAATTTTAGAATAAGGCTGTAACGTAACAAAATGGTGAAAAAGTCAAGGGGTCTGAATACTTCCTGAAGGGACTGTACATGGAACACGTTCCCTGTTGTCTTATATTTGTGCATCATTGTGAAGTTGATATAGTCTTTTCACACTATAGAGCCGACCAGAACCGTACTGAGCAGGCAATTATATTTTCTTTTACATTGTGCTTTTCAGCATGGTCCCAGCAATTATGTTGAAAGAATCACCAGGCCAACCCAGTACAGCTATTCATTCACATGCAGACACTATTCAGAGAATACATCATTTGACCTTTGACCCCTTTACTCACCAGAATCTGAGCTGTACATGTAGACGAACTTGGTCCATCCGTAGTGGTCTATGACCCCCACCAGAGTGTCCTGTAGCTCGGGTCTCAGCTGGATCACCAACTGGTTGGCCGTCTCGATGGGAAGGAAGGCGTGACGAAACACACGTGCAGCGCCCCGCAAAACGACATCAGCATGTTGACCGTCTTCCTGTCGTAGAGGCCAATGATGGCATAGACACCTTTAGAGAACTGGGAACAGACTGGGGGGAAGGAGAGTGGGAAGACGCAGAGAGAGAGAGAGAGAGAGGGAGGGGGAGAGGGAGAGTGGGAAGACGGAGAGAGAGAGGAATGGGAGAGGGGAGAGGGAGGAAAGGAGAGAGGAGAGAGAAGAAGAGGGCGGGGGGAGAGGAAGAGGAGCGGGGGGAGAGGAAGAGGGGGAGGGGGAGAAAAGAGATGACATTGTTAGACTTTCTGGCATTTAGGTTCACATTCTGAAGACCTGTCGATTGAAAACATAATGTTATATTGTGAGATAAATTCTGCACAGATTAGGGTAACTGTACATTTTAAGTACCATGATAGACTGTCTATATGTAGCATGATGGGCTTTCTGTTTACTGTGAGAAGTGGAAGATGGAGGGATAGACAGATGTGGAAAAGAAAGGTGAAGAATGGACATGAGAGGTTAATCAATGCATCCTCTGGGTTCCACTGACATTTCACTGACAGCAGTACTCATGATTCCTATGTCCTGTACACTCTCTCTCTCTCTCTCTCTCTCTCTCTCTCTCTCCTGCTGCCTTGTTCTCTCTCTCTCCCTCAAATTCCCTGGTCTACCACTGCCTCCCTTTGAGCCAAAATGGCCTCCATCTGTTTTGAACATGTTATCTTCATTTTCGCTCGTACTCTCTTTTCACTGCACCACAACACATATCTCTTCCTCTCTTTTCACTGCACCACAACACATATCTCTTCCTCTCTTTTCAATGCACCACAACACATCTCTCTTCCTCTCTTTTCACTGCACTACAACACATATCTCTTCCTCTCTTTTCACTGCACCACAACACATATCTCTTCCTCTCTTTTCACTGTACCACAACACATATCTCTTCCTCTCTTTTCACTGCACTACAACACATATCTCTTCTTCTCTTTTCACTGCACACAGACACAATATCTCTTCTTCTCTTTTCAACTGCACCACAACAACTATCTCTTCTTCTCTTTTCACTGCACCACAAACACATATCTCTTCTTCTCTTTTCACTGCACTACAACACATATCTCTTCTTCTCTTTCACTGCACTACAACACATATCTCTTCCTCTCTTTTCACTGCACCAAACACATATCTCTTCCTCTCTTTTCACTGCACACAAACACATATCTCTTCCTCTCTTTTCACTGTACCACAACACATATCTCTTCCTCTCTTTTCACTGCACTACAACACATATCTCTTCTTCTCTTTTCACTGCACCAGAACACATATCTCTTCTTCTCTTTTCACTGCACCACAACACATATCTCTTCTTCTCTTTTCACTGCACCACAACACATATCTCTTCCTCTCTTTTCACTGCACCACAACACATCTCTCTTCTTCTCTTTTCACTGCACTACAACACATATCTCTTCCTCTCTTTTCACTGCACCACAACACATATCTCTTCCTCTCTTTTCACTGCACCACAACACATATCTCTTCCTCTCTTTTCACTGCACCACAACACATATCTCTTCCTCTCTTTTCACTGCACTACAACACATATCTTTTCTTCTCTTTTCACTGCACCACAACACATCTCTCTTCTCTTTTCACTGCACTACAACACATACTCTTCTTCTCTTTTCATTGCACCACAACACATATCTTTCCTCTCTTTTCACTGCACTACAACACATATCTCTTCCTCTTTTTCACTGCACCACAAACCATATCTCTTCCTCTCTTTTCACTGCACTACAACACATATCTCTTCCTCTCTTTTCACTGCACTACAACACATATCTCTTCCTCTCTTTTCACTGCACTACAACACATATCTCTTCCTCTCTTTTCACTGCACTACAACACATATCTCTTCTTCTCTTTTCACTGCACCACAACACATATCTCTTCCTCTCTTTTCACTGCACTACAACACATATCTCTTCCTCTCTTTTCACTGCACTACAACACATATATCTTCCTCTCTTTTCACTGCACTACAACACATATCTCTTCCTCTCTTTTCACTGCATACAAAACATTCTTCTTCTCTTTTCACTGCACCAAACACATATCTCTTACGCTCTTTTCACTGTACTACAACACATATCTCTTCCTCTCTTTTCACTGCACTACAACACATATCTCTTCCTCTCTTTTCACTGCACCAAAACACATATCTCTTCCTCTCTTTTCACTGCACTACAACACATATCTCTTCCTCTCTTTTCACTGCACCACAACACATATCTCTTCTTCTCTTTTCACTGCACTACACCACATATCTCTTCCTCTCTTTTCACTGCACTACAACACATATCTCTTCTTCTCTTTTCACTGCACCACAACACATATCTCTTCTTCTCTTTTCACTGCACTACAACACATATCTTCTTCTCTTTTCACTGCACCACAACACATATCTCTTCTTCTCTTTTCACTGCACTACAACACATATCTCTTCTTCTCTTTTCACTGCACTACAACACATATCTCTTCTTCTCTTTTCACTGTACTACAACACATATCTCTTCCTCTCTTTTCACTGCACCAAAACACATATCTCTTCCTCTCTTTTCACTGCACACATATCTCTTCCTCTCTTTTCACTGCACCACAACACATATCTCTTCCTCTCTTTTCACTGCACCACAACACATATCTCTTCTTCTCTTTTCACTGCACACATATCTCTTCCTCTCTTTTCACTGCACCACAACACATATCTCTTCCTCTCTTTTCACTGCACCACAACACATATCTCTTATTCTCTTTTCACTGCACTACAACACATATCTCTTCCTCTCTTTTCACTGCACTACAACACATATCTTTTCTTCTCTTTTCACTGCACCACAACACATCTCTCTTCTCTTTTCACTGCACTACAACACATATCTCTTCTTCTCTTTTCATTGCACCACAACACATATCTCTTCCTCTCTTTTCACTGCACTACAACACATATCTCTTCCTCTCTTTTCACTGCACCACAACACATATCTCTTCCTCTCTTTTCACTGCACTACAACACATATTTTCTCTTTTCACTGCACTACAACACATCTCTCTTCTTCTCTTTTCACTGCACTACAACACATATCTCTTCCTCTCTTTTCACTGCACCACAACACATATCTCTTCTTCTCTTTTCACTGCACTACAACACATATCTCTTCTTCTCTTTTCACTGCACTACAACACATCTCTCTTCTTCTCTTTTCACTGCACCACAACACATATCTCTTCTTCTCTTTTCACTGCACTACAACACATCTCTCTTCTTCTCTTTTCACTGCACCACAACACATATCTCTTCCTCTCTTTTCACTGCACCACAACACATATCTCTTCCTCTCTTTTCACTGCACTACAACACATATCTCTTCTTCTCTTTTCACTGCACCACAACACATATCTCTTCTTCTCTTTTCACTGTACTACAACACATATCTCTTCTTCTCTTTTCACTGCACCACAACACATATCTCTTCTTCTCTTTTCACTGCACCACAACACATATCTCTTCTTCTCTTTTCACTGCACCACAACACATATCTCCCTCTTCTCTTTTCACTGCACTACAACACATATCTCTTCCTCTCTTTTCACTGCACTACAACACATATCTCTTCTTCTCTTTTCACTGCACTACAACACATCTCTCTTCCTCTCTTTTCACTGCACTACAACACATCTCTATCTCTGCTCTCTGCTCTGGCAGTGTGCTGCTCTCTTTTCCCTCTCAGGTCTGGTCTGCTCTGGCCTTTGCTGGTCTGGGGCTGGGTTATTTTCTGCTACGTCTTGTCTGTGGGTGGGCCAGGCCTCATGTTTCTCTGTATTCACCCAACAGATTGAGTCTCCAGCATGTTCAGCCTGTTCAAAGCCCACGGCCAGATTACAGTGAGGGGAGGGGCAGAGGGGAGGGGCCGAGGGAAGGGAGGGGCTGGGGAGGGAGGGAGGGAGGGAGGGAGGGAGGGAGGGACAAATATGGCCGCTGCCCAATAGGCCAGCCCCACCGAAGAAAAAACAGCATTCTCCAGGCCACGTGTGTGTGTGTATTTGTGTGTGTGTATTTGTGTGTTTGTGTGTGTGTGTGTGTGTGTGTGTGTGTGTGTGTGTGTCTCTTCCAAATGTATGGTGACTCACCCTACGTAGAGCGCTCCCTGAAATAGACTAGCCTACTTGCACCTCGCCA
>NC_052311.1:8469113-8511613 GCF_016432855.1 Salvelinus namaycush | reverse complement strand
GGGTACCACAAATATTCTGCAGCATTGAAGGTCCCCAAGAACACAGTGGCCTCCATCATTCTTAAATGGAAGAAGTTTGAAACCACCCTTCCTAGAGCTGGCCGCCCGGCCAAACTGAGCAATCGGGGGAGAAGGGCTTGACATTCCTAGAGCTGGCTGCCCGGCCAAACTGAGCAATCGGGGGAGAAGGGCTTGACATTCCTAAAGCTGGCTGCCCGGCCAAACTGAGCAATTGGGGGAGAAGGGCCTTGATCAGGGAGGTGACCAAGATTTTTTAAATTGAATCTTTATTTAACTAGGCAAGTCAGTTAAGAACAAATTCCTATTTACAATGACGGCCTACACCGGCCAAACCCAGACGACACTGGGCCAATGGTGTGCCACCATATGGGACTCCCAATCCCAGCCAGTTGTGATACAGCCTGGATTTGAACCAGGGTGTCTGTAGTGACACCTCTAGCACTGAGATACAGGGCATTAGACCGCTGCATAGGGCTGTAACGTAACAAAATGTAGAAAAAGTCAAGGGGTCTACTTTCTGAATGCACTGTATTTGGTTAACTATTTAACTAGCTATTTAACATGGTGTGATGGCTTGGGGGTAAGAGGCGTTGTCGTGCCCTCTTCATGACTGAGTTGGTGTGTTGAACTTGAAGCTTTCGACCCACTCCAATACAGCGCTGCCGATGTGAATGGGGGTGTGCTCGGCCCTCCGTTTCCTGTGTTCCACGATCGGCTCCTGTGTCTTGCTGACGTTGAGGGAGAGGTTGTTGTCTTGGCACCATAATGCCAGGTCTCTGACCTCCTTCCTATAGCCCTTCTCATCGTCATCGGTGATCAGGCCTAACACCTTCGTGTCGTCAGCAAACTTAATGACGGTGTTGGAGTCGTGCAATTGTGGGTGACCACGCAATTGTGGGTGAACAGGGAGTACAGGAGGGGACTAAGCACGCACCCCTGAGGGGTCCCCATGTTGAGGGTCAGCATGGTGGATGTGTTGTTGCCTACCCTCACCATGTGGGGGCAGCCTGTCAGGAAGTCCAGGATCCAGTTGCAAAGGGAGGTGTTCAGTCCCAGGATCCTTAGCTTAGTGATGAGCTTGGAGGGCACTATGGTGTTGAACGCTGAGCTGTAGCCAATGACCAGCATTCTCGCATAGGTATTCCTCTTGTCCAGGTAGGAGATGGCAGTGTGGAGTGCAATAGCGATTGTGTCATCTGTGGATCTTTGGGGCGGTATGCAAATTGGAGTGGGACCAGGGTGTCTGGGATGATGGTGTTGATGTGAGCCATGACTAGCCTTTCAAAGCATTTCATGGCTACAAGTGCCATGGGTCAGTAGTCATTTAGGCAGGTTACCTAAGTGTTCTTGGGCACAGGGGCTATGGTGGTCTGCTTGAAACATGTTGGTATTACAGACTCGGACAGGGAGATGTTGAAAATGTCAGTGAAGACACTTGCCAGCTGGTCAGCACATGCTCTGAGTACACAGCCTGGTAATCCGTCTGGCCCTGCAGATTTGTGAATATTAACCTGTTTAAAGGTCTTACTCACATCGGCTACATATGCAGGATTTACCGTGAGTGCAGTCTCCGTGAATGTCAATCACGCTATAACGTTGATCATCTGCACTACGGATTGAATCGAGCCATTAAGCTCCAGCCTCAGCCCCTCTCACCTCAATCCCACAGCCCAGTTGAGACACACCATTCTTGGGCACGGTTCTAGCCCTGTGGGGGTGGTTGTGGTGCTGGTGGTGGTGGAGGTGGTGTGTAGGGAATACAAACCAAAACCACTCTCTCTTTTTCCAGTTCCCCATTGTGAATCCCCCTCTGTTCCCCTATCCCGAGAAGAGTATTTTTAAACATAAAAGCTCCCGCCCTCTTATTCCTTCCACATGGTTATTAATAAATATTTATGCCTCTAACTCCATGGAGTGATGGCTTTGGATGAGCTGCAATGAATAATACATTAAATGCATGTGATGAAGTGCCGTCTCCAGTAATTGTGTGTGTGTGTGTGTGTGTGTGTGTGTGTGTGTGTGTGTGTGTGTGTGTGTGTGTGTGTGTGTGTGTGTGTGTGTGTGTGTGTGTGTGTGTGTGTGTGTGTGTGTGTGTCCTCCACTAAGTAGTGATCATGCAAACAGACGGAGGACTAAGCAGAGTGTAAACTGTGATGGAGGAGAATCCACAGCAGTTTCTCTGTTTTCAATCCTAAACTCCACACACACTCTCTCTTTCTCTACACGTCTACTCCCAGAGCTACCCAGAGGGACGATACACATCACCACCACACTACAACAGAAGAAGAGGAGAGGACAGTCTCTCTAGGCCCATCACACTGATAATACCCATATACCACGGTAAAAATTGGGGTTGCAAAGGGTCAGAAACTTTACGGTAAATTTCAGGAATTTTTCCATGAGAAGTTAAGCCCGGGAATTTGGGGAATTTTGCTTAAATTCATTAAAAAAGTTAGCTTATGACTAAACTATCCCCAAGTCAATGGATCACATGTACAGCTGATTCTCAAGATCTTGCACACTAATGAAATGCTATTGAGCCCACACTACTACACTGTGAGCCAAGGACTACATGCTTTCTGGTAAGTTTTGATTACAATAACTAGTAAATAGTAGCCTAAAGCAAAGTGTGTTTAAATCATTTCTAACTTTTTAACAATTTCGCCTAGTTAGTTTTTGCTACCATGTGGGTTTTAGCTTGCTTGAGAATGCTAAATGAGGAGTGTTAATTCACCTGTTTCCATACATGTTTCATTTTAAAACATTTATCTTACAAAGGAGTTGTTTAATCTAACTGCTTAACTATGTATCTGTACATGGAATTGAATTAGTTTGTTTAAAAAAAAATAATAATCTAATCTTTACAGGAAAATGCCACGGGCACTATCTGATGTGTGGAGATATTTCACTGCAGCTAACGTAGAAGGAAAAGCTGTGTACATTTGCAAATACTGTGCCAAATCATATGTGAAGAATGCAACAAAGATGCAGAATCTGGCCAAGTGCATAAAGTTCCCTCAGCGCTCACAACAAGCAACCTCTGACAAAAGTCCCTCTACTTCTATTCGAGGTGAAAATTATGAATCCGGCACCTTATTGATTTCAATAAACAGCTCATGGTCCTCCTGGAATCAAAAGTTGTTTTGACTCAATGGAGGAGCATAGTCAGAGAAATGCTGATGAATATCTTGCTCGAGCTGTGTTTGCAACTGGTTCACCTCTGATGCTGACAAGCAATGTGTATTGGAACAGATTTATGAATGTTATTTTTCCAGCATACACCCCTTCAACCAGACATGCTTTATCTACTCATTTGCTGGATGCAGAGTTCAAGTGAAGGTCAAGCAAATCATAGAGAAAGCAGACTGTATTGCAATCATCTCTGATGGGTGGTCGAATGTTCGTGGGCAAGGAATATTTAACTACATCATCTCCACCCCTCAACCAGTATTCTACAAGAGCACAGACACAATGGACAAGAGACACACCGGTCTCTACATTGCAGATGAGCTGAAGGCAGTCATCAATAACCTTGGACCACAGAAGGTACTTGCACTGGTGACAAACAATGCTGCGAACATGAAGGCTGCTTGGTCTAAAGTGGAGGAGTCCTACCCTCACATCACACCCATTGGCTGTGCTGCTCACACATTGAATCTGCTCCTCAATTACATCATGGCACTGAAACAAATGGATACACTCTACAAGAGAGCCAAGGAAATGGTTAGGTATGTGAAGGGTCATCAAGTTACAGCAGGAATCTACCTCACCAAGCAAAGTGAGAAGAATAAGAACACCCCACCCGTTGGGGTGGTGTTGTCATCATGTTTGACAGTCTCCTGGAGGGGAAGGAGACTCTCCAAGAAATTACCATATCACAGTCTGCCGATATGGAACCCCATCAAGAGGATCCTCCTGGATGATGTATTTTGGGAGAGAGTGGTAAGCAGCCTGAAACTCCTGAAACCTATAGCAGTAGCCATTGCACGGATTGAGGGAGACAATGCCATCCTGTCTGATGTTCAGACTCTGCTTGCAGATGTAAGAGAAGAAATCCGTACTGCCCTGCCCACTTCACTGTTGCTCCAAGCAGAGGAAACTGCAGTTCTGAAATACATCAAAAAGCGTGAAGACTTCTGCCTGAAGCCCATACACGCCGCAGCGTACGTGTTGGACCCCAAGAACGCTGGCAAGAGCATTCTGTCTAGTGCAGAGATCAACAAGGCCTATGGTGTCATCACTACCGTGTCTCGCCACCTTGGCCTGGATGAGGGCAAGGTTCTTGGCAGTCTGGCGAAGTACACTTCCAATCAAGGGCTTTGGGATGGAGATGCAATATGGCAGTCGTGCCAACATATCTCATCAGCCACCTGGTGGAAGGGACTTTGTGGATCTGAGGTTCTTTACCCTGTTTCCTCCATCATCCTCCAAATCCCACCAACATCAGCCGCCTCAGAGCGCAACTGGTCCTTGTTTGGGAACACACACACCAAAGCACGAAAAGAATTGGTGGCCATCCCGGCAAATTTGAGGCTTTTTGAGCCTGACAACGAGCCATCCTCAACCAGGTTGGAAAGTGACAGTGAAGAAGAGGCCTCAGAGTCTTATGTTCAAGAGGTGGACATTGAGGAGGTCCAGGGAGAAAACATGGAAGCCTGAGAGGAAGACAACCAAAGCTTTAGTTTCTAGACTATCATTTTACAGATGTTTGTTGAAAACATTTTTGGGAGATGCGATGGATCATTGGGGATCATTCAATATTCCCTTTCTTTTGTTGTTCAGTGAAATCATCCCATGTGAAGAGTCAACTCATTTAATTAAAGTTACATTTGCAACTAAATTGTTTTTTTTATATTGGAAGGATTTAATAATTTGCAATTATGTCTAATTATGATAATGTAAAATGTTCATGTTTCTGTCTACATATGATATGGTAAATATATCCAATGCAAAAAACATCTACATTTAAATGGTATTAATATTAATTTGCATTATATTCCCGTTAATTCACATACTGTATATTTCTGTTAAATCCCACGGAAAGTTTCCACCTCTGAATATTCCCCAAAACATGCAACCCTAGTAATAATACACAAATCTCAAAAGTCCAACTTTATGAAACCCGTAATGTGGGAAAACAATGAAATAGTGCTCTCTCTCCAATCACCTCTCTTTGTATCTGAACCGGAGTACATTTCTGCAACATGACTCCATTTTGACTCCCGGCCTTTCCAAAAGACAGTAAACTATACACCAACATTCATATTCCATACGTCTATGGGGTTGTTATAATCTAACCCTTGTAGTGGTGCTTTGATATGGTGATCAAGGGTCCAGCACCCGGGCTAACACGACACCATTTCTGTCCAACAAGCTCTCACGGTCTCACAGCAGAATCAGACATACAAAGCCCTGTCCATAAACGGCACATTTCTAAGGTTAAATTAAGGCATTCATTCCGAATGGTTAAGTTAAGGTTTAAGGATTGGGATACGGTTCAAACTAAACGAGTGCCTAGCCCTGGGATTGAACCTGCAACCCTCAGTGTCAGAGTTTACAGCTTACGCCCATCCACCACCCCTTTCCACAACGCCCATGCAAAACACAAGCCTACTTGGGGAGATTCTCATTTGGGCACAAGACTGTCCTCCATCCTCTCTCCTCCGTTCACTCTCCTTCGTGACATAGAAACCGAGAAGTGTTCAAGGATTGTGTCAGTTCATTAGCAGACGAGCGGAAGAGTGTCGTCCCCTTCTCGATAGCCACCTTTCATCGAGGATACTCATGTACATCCTACTGTGGAAGAGTTTAGAATTTGTCTTTTTTATTTTATTTTTTAACCTTTATTTAACTAAGCAAGTCAGTTAAGAACACATTCTTATTTACAATGACGGCCCACCAAAAGGCAAAAGGCCTCCTGCATGGACGGGGGCTGGGATTAAAAATACAAAAATATATATGACAAAACACACATCACGACAAGAGAGACACCAAAACACTACATAAAGAGAGACCTAAGACAACAACATATCTGCCAGAGGACCCTCTCATTTCCCTCTCATTTCAAGCAAGTGCATTTCCCTCCACATTCACTCTCCTCGATTAAATTTGACTTTTTTTCAAAAGGAGGCGAGGGAAGATGGAGGAGAGATGACACAGGAGGTGAGCAAATCTAAATGATAAAAGGCATTGATGATAATAGTGCTCACCATTGCCCCTAGTGGCAGGTTTTGACGTCATCTCCTGACGTCTTGCTTAACTGGACATACATCTAATTTCGCAGTGTACTTGTGTCATGCCCTGGCCATAGAGAGGCTTTTATTCTCTATTTTGGTTAGGCCAGGGTGTGACTAGGGTGGGCATTCTAGTTTCTTTATTTCTATATTTTCTATTTTCTTTGTGTTTGGCCGGGTGTGGTTCTCAATCAGAGGCAGCTGTTTATCGTTATCTCTGATTGAGAACCATACTTAGGTAGCCCTTTTTCCCACCTGTCTTGGTGGTAAGTTGACTTTGTTTAGGGCACATAGCCTTTGAGCTTCACGGTTTGTTTTTGTAGTGTTTATTGTTATGTTCGGCGTCATTTTTATTAAATAAAAGAAAATGTACGCTGCACCTTGGTCCTCTCCTTTCAACAGCCGTGACAGAACTTCCCACCAACAAAGGACCAAGCAGCGTGGCCAGGAGAGGCAGCCCCCCCCAAAAATTGGGGGGGCCGAGGATGGAACCAGAGCCAGTCGGGGTGAACTTGGAGGGGAGCGAAGGTAGTGAAGCAGAGACAGTGAAGGAGTTGATGGGGAGATTGGAGGAGAGAGCTATGAGAGAGCTGCTGTGTTGGTGCATGAGGCACGACATTCGCCCTACGGAGCGTGTCCTCGGTTTGATGTCACCTGAGTCAGCTCTCCATACTCGTCCTGAGGTGCGTGCTAGCCGTCTGGTGAAGACTGTGCCAGCCCCACGCACTAAGCCTCCTGTGCGCCTCCCCAGCCCTGCACGTCTTGTGCCAGCTTGGCGCTCCAGACCTCCAGTGTGCCTCCACAGCCCGGTGAGTCCTGCACCGGCTCTACGCACGGTTTCCCCAGTTCGCCAGGAGAACCCAGTGAGGCCTGTTCCAGCTCCCCGCACGTGCCAGGCTAAAGTGGGCATGCAGCCAAGAGGAGTGGTGCAAGTGCTAAGCACCAGAGCTCCAGTGCTCCCCTACAGCCCGGTTCAACCTGTGCCTGCGCTCTGGATGTGCCGGGCTAGAGTGCGCATTCAGCCTGGAAGAGTGGTGCCAAGGCGACGCATCAGATCTCCAGTGCTCCCCCACAGCCCGGTTCATCCTGTGCCTCCTCCAAGGACCAGGCCTCCAGTAGGTCTCCCCAGCCTGGTTATCCTGTGCCTCCTCCACGGACCAGGCCTCCAGTAGGTCTCCCCAGCCTGGTGAGTCCGGTGCCTGCTCCACGGGCCAGTCCGGAGTCTCCAGCGACGGTCTCCAGTCCGGAGCCTCCAGAGACAGTCTCCAGTCCGGATCCTCCAGCAACGTTCTCCAGTCCGGAGCCTCCAGCGACGGCCTCCAGTCCGGAGCCTCCAGCGACAGCCTCCAATCCGGAGTCGTCATCGAGGGCCGCCAGTCCGGGGCCCGCAACGAGGGTTCCCAGTCCGGGGCCCGCAACGAGGGTGCCCAGTCCGGGGTCGGCGGCGAGGGTCCCCACACCAGAGGCGCCACCAAAGTGGGGGGAGCCAGAGGCGGAGGGGGGTCTACGTCCCGCACCAGAGCCGCCGCCGTAAAGGAAGCCCACCCGGACCCTCCCCTTTAGAGTCAGGTTTTGCGGCCGGAGTCCGCACCTTTGGGGGGTACTGTCACACCCTGGCCATAGAGACGCTTTTATTCTCTATTTTGGTTAGGCCAGGGTGTGACTAGGGTGGGCATTCTAGTTTCTTTATTTCTATGTTTTCTATTTTCTTTGTGTTTCAGAGGCAGCTGTTTATCGTCGTCTCTGATTGAGAACCATACTTAAGTAGCCCTTTTTTCCACCTGTCTTGGTGGGAAGTTGACTTTGTTTAGGGCACATAGCCTTTGAGCTTCACGGTTTGTTTTTGTAGTGTTTATTGTTTTGTTCGGAGTCATTTTTATTAAATAAAATAAAATGTACGCTCACCACGCTGCACCTTGGTCCTCTCCTTTCAACAGCCGTGACAACTTGAGAGATTTCTCTGCTCTGTCATCCCAGTGACATCATCCCAGCACTACAACATTCCATCTCATGCAGTACAGTACTAATAATTCCAGTGTGACCAATAGGTCAGAGGTTCTCAAACCGCCCCCAGCCGTTTCACAATGTTCTTGTAGGCCTGAACTGGCGAGGCTTGAACCTCTGCTCCAGGCCAGGCTATAATAATGTAGTACTAATTCCTGTTGGTCCTCTAGACCAGGCTATAATACTGTAGTACTAATTCCTATTGGTCCGCTAGACCAGGCTATAGTACTGAAGTACTAATTCCTATTGGTTCTCTAGACCAGGCTATAATACTGTAATACTAATTCCTATTGGTTCTCTAGACCAGGCTATAATAGTGTAGTACTAATTCCTGTTGGTCCTCTAGACCAGGCTATAATACTGTAGTACTAATTCCTGTTGGTCCTCTAGACCAGGCTATAATACTGTAGTACTACTTCCTATTGGTTCTCTAGACAAGGCTATAATACTGTAGTACTAATTCCTATTGGTTCTCTAGACCAGGCTATAGTACTGTAGTACTAATTCCTGTTGGTCCTCTAGACCAGGCTATAATAGTGTAGTACTAATTCCTGTTGGTCCTCTAGACCAGGCTATAATACTGTAGTACTACTTCCTATTGGTTCTCTAGACAAGGCTATAATACTGTAGTACTAATTCCTATTGGTTCTCTAGACCAGGCTATAGTACTGTAGTACTAATTCCTGTTGGTCCTCTAGACCAGGCTATAATAGTGTAGTACTAATTCCTATTGGTTCTCTAGACCAGGCTATAATACTGTAGTACTAATTCCCGTTGGTCCTCTAGACCAGGCTATAGTACTGTAGTACTAATTCCTGTTGGTCCTCTAGACCAGGCTATAATACTGTAGTACTAATTCCTATTGGTTCTCTAGACCAGGCTATAGTACTGTAGTACTAATTCCTGTTGGTCCTCTAGACCAGGCTATAATACTCTAGTACTAATTCCTGTTGGTCCTCTAGACCAGGCTATAATACTCTAGTACTAATTCCTGTTGGTCCTCTAGACCAGGCTATAACACTGTAGTACTAATTCCTATTGGTCCTCTAGACCAGGCTATAATACTGTAGTACTATTTCCTGTTGGTCCTCTAGACCAGGCTATAATACTGTAGTACTATTTCCTGTTGGTCCTCTAGACCAGGCTATAATACTCTAGTACTAATTCCTGTTGGTCCTCTAGACCAGGCTATAATACTCTAGTACTAATTCCTGTTGGTCCTCTAGACCAGGCTATAATACTGTAGTACTAATTCCTATTGGTCCTCTAGACCAGGCTATAATAATCTAGTACGAATTCCTATTGGTCCTCTAGACCAGGCTATAATACTGTAGTACTAATTCCTATTGGTTCTCTAGACCAGGCTATAATACTGTAGTACTAATTCCTATTGGTTCTCTAGACCAGGCTATAATACTGTAGTACTAATTCCTATTGGTCCTCTAGGCCAGGAGATTTGGAGAGGAAGCTCTTTTCTATCCTCTTATTGATCTGGATGTCTTTGTGTGGCCCCAGTCCATTGATCAGACCTGGCTTAGGGCTCACACACACACACACACACACACACACACACACACACACACACACACACACACACACATACACACACACACACACACACACACACACACACACACACACACACACACACACACACACACACACACACACACACACACACACACACACACACACACACACACACACACACACACACACTTCCTTTAAAAGCCCTCAGAGAGAAGAGAAATTATGCTGCAGAAGATTATAGTGACAACATGAATCTGGTTAGCTATGGATTCCAATTAGATGTTGTGATGCTAGAACTGGGTGGTTTGGTCAGTCATAGAAATAACATTACTAGAATAGATAATTGTGGTAATCATTTTGCTAATACTATTTATTTTTGTATCTCTATGTGGTCACTTAGAAGGATAACCGGAAAAAAACAGAGGCTTCTTTTTAGCATAATATATATTACAGTTATGAAGGAATTGTTATTTTACTAATGTAGTTTAATTGTGAATGTTTATTTTGTCATACATGGCTAGCAATTCTTAATTGTAATGTTAAATTGTATTTTGTTTACAATATCTCTTCACCAGATAACCAACGTTAAAGCAACACCTCACCAACATATTCATTCAACACCACACTGGAGTTATGACCTAATGGCTGCAGGAGATTTGACATGAAATCAGCTATTTATGCCTCCACTCCGTCCCTATTCTAAAGCCAGTCAATAGCAGATTATGGTGATGTCAACGCTAACCAAGGGGAAGACTCGTACTCCCTGTTTGGCTCAAGGTATCCATTCCACTGCAGTTATATTTAACCAGGGAAACATGTAGAAAGAGAGTCAAGCTAGATCTTCCTATGAACATGTAGGCTACACACACACACACACACACACACACACACACACACACACACACACACACACACACACACACACACACACACACACACACACACACACACACACACACACACACACACACACACACACACACACACACACATATAACACACAGACGAACAAACATACACACACAGAGCATGCACACACCCACACTGTCGATGACTCAACAGGAGAAATACATCATAGTTTCCTCAACGTCAGCCATTTTCCTTCTACACCATCTATTCTGTTCTGTGTGTACTCTCACCGTTACTAGTTCACCCAACACCCAACTGTTAGACTCCCTTGTGCCCTATTCTTACTCCCCCAGCAGGTGTTGAGGAGAGGGGATGCAGATGGTGAGGGGTGAGTGTAGGGGGAGGCAGGGGGAGGACTGGAGGAAGTGGGTGGTCATATAGACTGCTGCCCATATCGCAACCTATTCCCTATCTAGGCCCTATGAGCGTTGGTCTAAAGTGATGCACTAAATAGGGCATAGGGTTCCATTTGGGGTGCAACCCATACAGGCCTCAGCTCCGCTGATGAGTACCTCCCTCATCCGGAGGAGCTCCATTCATCCACAGGCACAAGGAGCCATTCAGCTACTGCCTCTAACTGCCTTTAACCGTCATAGCCCATAACTGCCCAGGCTTATTCACACACACACACACACACACACACACACACACACACACACACACACACACACACACACACACACACACACACACACACACACACACACACACACACACACACACACACACACACACACACACACACACACACACACATGCATGCAAGCAAGCACACACACACAGACACACCCAGACGCACACACACACCGACAGATGAACAAATACACACACACACACACACATATTCCACACACACACGCACACACACACAGATATTGACACGGATAAACTTTCATACACACACTAAGTAGGTCATCATAAAGTCAAGATTGCAAAATGTATTTTAATGTTAACCTTTTCTACATCCTCTTGAAGCAAAGACACACAGAGAGAAATGGTGTCACTGTCTTCTCTGCCGTATGTACATCACCTCTAACCAGAGTCACTGTTTGTGTTATTTACATGTTAGTCATTTAGCAGATGCTCTTATCCAGAGCGACATACAGGAACAATTAGGGTTAAGTGCTCAAGGGCACTTTGACAGATTTTTCACCTAGTCAGCTCGGGGATTAGAACCAGCAACCTTTCGGTTACTGGATGAACTCTCTAACCGATAGGCAGGCTTAGATGTGACATGCATCATATAGCCTGTCTCAGCTAACAGGATCTGATCTGTCCCTTCACGTTAGGGACGGAGAGAAGCAACGGAGCAGAGAGGAGCGAGATCACTGCTCACTCACCACAATCTGGGAATGTGTTGTCATCACAGCGGCTGCCAATACCCAGCTCAGCTCAAGGGTTGTTTAGCACAAAAAATGGTTTAGAAATACAAGTGGCCTTTAAAAGACTCAGACAAGTTAGGTTTCCATCCAATTGTTGACAGATTTTCATGTGAATATTCTCAAATCTGCTTAAAACTATATGTGCATTTTCCCACCACAGATGTGTTTCCAATAAAATGTATTTGCTGCAGATAAAAGACTGTGTGATGATCTAGTGCACATAAAAATACATTTTGTGGTTAAATTTACATGTACTGAATAAAAAATACAAGTGAAATGGGTTTCCATGGCATTTTCAACTCTACTGATGGGTTTCACACAACAGAATGGTATTATATAGGGAGTGTGCCCACTCCGGTACGACTACACGCAGAAGCAGTACTGTGTCAGCGCGCTGCTGGCTAGAGCGCGCGTATAGCCTACATGATGAGATTAGTATTGACAAAAGAACGAGATTATTTGAATTCTAACAGCAGTCAAGCATCAATGATCATGTCACCAGAATACATCCCTCGATATTTATCAGAAAGAAGCATAGATGATCGTGTCACCAGAATACAACCCTGGATATTTATCAGAAAGAAGCATAGATGATCGTGTCACCAGAATACAACCCTGGATATTTATCAGAAAGAAGCATAGATGATCATGTCACCAGAATACAACCCTGGATATTTATCAGAAAGAAGCATAGATGATCGTGTCACCAGAATACAACCCTGGATATTTATCAGAAAGAAGCATAGATGATCGTGTCACCAGAATAAGACCCTTGATATTTATCAGAAAGAAGCTTCAAGCTCATCACTGTGCACTTTCACCACCCTGTGAAGTGCATCACAATTTATTTAATCTGTAACCTAATAAACTTCATGCTTTCCTAACGACATCGCATGACTCCAAGTTTACTTCGATATGATGGTCATTCTATCAGTGTTTCCACCGCCATTTCTCGCATAATTTATTTTACAGACACAAAAAGATCCCACCTCGTTTACCGTATTTTGTTTTGTCGACATTTGAGAAGTTTACCGAAACATTTTCTGTTTCCATCAGGCCTGTCCTGATATTTATGATCCTGATAAACATGCTGTTTCTTCCCCCTCGTGCCCTATGTGTGTGTGTGTGTGTGTGTGTGTGTGTGTGTGTGTGTGTGTGTGTGTGTGTGTGTGTGTGTGTGTGTGTGTGTGTGTGTGTGTGTGTGTGTGTGTGTGTGTGCCCTCCGCTAAGCAATGATCATGCAAACAGACGGAGGACTAAGCACAGTGTAAACTGTGATGGAGGAGAATCCATAGCAGTTTCTCTGTTTTCAATCCTAAACTCCACACACACCATCTCTCTTTCCCTACACGTCTACTCCCAGAGCTACCCAGAGGGACGATACACAGCACCACCACACTGCAGCAGAAGAAGAGGAGTTGACTGTCTCTCTAGGCCCAGGCATCCCCCTCTTCAGAGCTGGGTTTCTACCTTCCTGGAATCAATGGATCCATGTTCCGTTACTTCGTCCACTACACTGGATGACCCTATTGTCTTCAAGTGTGTGTGTGTGTGTGTGTGTGTGTGTGTGTGTGTGTGTGTGTGTGTGTGTGTGTGTGTGTGTGTGTGTGTGTGTGTGTGTGTGTGTGTGTGTGTGTGTGTGTGTGTGTGTGTGTGTGTGTGTGTGCGTGCGTGCATGTGTGTGTGTGTGTGTAGCCTACCATGTTCACTTCTGGCTTCATTCACAGAGATACATCAACACTAAGGCCATGGTGGGATTATTTATGCTTCATTAGAGCGCAGTGTCTAAGACCGTAGTCTGAGAGAGGAGGGTGAGGGGGTGACGAAGATGAGGAGGTTGATGAATATGAGGAGGTAACTCTTATTTGGAGTGTGAGGAGGGGGTAGTCCTTGTTAGATATCGCTGGAGAGATGGATATGGACACTGACAGTAGGGTAGTCTACACCATGTCCCTTTAGAAGATCCTTCCCATATAAGTGTATGGAAGCAGGTCACCCATATTTCAAATGTATGGCTCCGTAGTTTGAATGGGAATCCCTCCTGTGATGCTACGGTCATATTGCATTAGATAGCATATGTTACAGTCATATTGCATTAGATATCATATGTTACAGTTATATTGCATTAGATATCATATGTTACGGTCATAATGCATTAGATATCATATGTTACGGTCATATTGCATTATATATCATATGTTACAGTTATATTGCATTAGATATCATATGTTACAGTCATATTGCATTAGATATCATATGTTACAGTCATATTGCATTATATATCATATGTTACAGTCATATTGCATTAGATATCATATGTTACAGTCATATTGCATTAAATATCATATGTTACAGTCATATTGCATTAGATATATGTTACGGTCATATTGCATTAGATATCATATGTTACAGTCATATTGCATTAGATATCATATGTTACAGTCATATTGCATTAGATATCATATGTTACAGTCATATTGCATTAGATATCATATGTTACAGTCATATTGTATTAGATATCATATGTTACAGTCATATTGCATTAGATATCATATGTTACAGTCATATTGCATTAGATATCATATGTTACAGTCATATTGCATTAGATATCATATGTTACAGTCATATTGCATTAGATATCATATGTTACAGTCATATTGCATTATATATCATATGTTACAGTCATATTGCATTAGATATCATATGTTACGGTCATATTGCATTAGATATCATATGTTACGGTCATATTGCATTAGATATCATATGTTACAGTCATATTGCATTAGATATCATATGTTACAGTCATATTGCATTAGATATCATATGTTACAGTCATATTGCATTAGATATCATATGTTACGGTCATATTGCATTAGATATCATATGTTACAGTTATATTGCATTAGATATCATATGTTACAGTCATATTGCATTAGATATCATATGTTACAGTCATATTGCATTAGATATCATATGTTACAGTCATATTGCATTAGATATCATATGTTACAGTCATATCGCATTAGATATCATATGTTACAGTCATATTGCATTAGATATCATATGTTACAGTCATATTGCATTAGATATCATATGTTACAGTCATATTGCATTAGATATCATATGTTACAGTCATATTGCATTAGATATCATATGTTACAGTAATACTGCATTAGATATCATATGTTACAGTCATATTGCATTAGATATCATATGTTACAGTCATATTGCATTAGATATCATATGTTACAGTCATATTGCATTAGATATCATATGTTACAGTAATACTGCATTAGATATATGTTACGGTCATATTGCATTAGATATCATATGTTACAGTAATACTGCATTAGATATCATATGTTACAGTAATACTGTATTAGATATCATATGTTACAGTAATACTGCATTAGATATCATATGTTACAGTAATACTGCATTAGATATCATATGTTACAGTAATACTGTATTAGATATCATATGTGAATTAAAATATATCAACTGTTTCGTTTTCTTCTGATTTCCTTCTCTTTTCAAAAGGGAACTGTATCTCTAAGAGGCAGAGATCAGAGATCAGAGATCTGAGGAAAAACATGACAAGTATGTGAAACAGAATAAAAATGGCCTTTAAATTCAAGTCTTGTCTCCAAATAGGAACAAAACACAGAGACAACACGGTTATCAATGTCTAAAAACTCTGCCGGTGAAACTGAATGTCGCACTTCAAGCAGTCCTGGGGAGACTAGTGTGGAAAGAGAGAGTTGTCAGGGAGGAGAATCTATTGTGTTTAATCTGGATTCAACACCCAGCTGCAAAGGCCTGATGCCCGTTTTAAGGGTGTCCAACATGGAGCACCTGGGATATAGCCTACCTTTAGACTTAGCAACTTAAGAAAAATATTAAAAACTCAAGGGCACCTTGTTGTTTAAAATCCCAAAAGCGAAGGCTGGCACACAAAAATAAGCTCAAGTTATTTTTCGTTGTATCATGTTTTTTTCTTGCTTTCAGCAGACTGGGGATAGATTGTGCTACCAGATCACCTTGATCTTTAAAACATGTTACAAAATCGCGTCATTGTCTGCATCTGTTAAGGGAAGGTGACTGTGACACTAATACTAAAACGATTAGGTTAAACATGATTTGATTTGGGCATCCAAGGGACAGACACGTGATCGTGTCACACCCTGGCCTTAGTTATCTTTGTTTTCATTTATTATTTTAGTTAGGTCAGGGTGTGACATGGTGAATGTACAGTGGGGCAAAAAAGTATTTAGTCAGCCACCAATTGTGCAAGTTCTCCCACTTAAAAAGATGAGAGAGGCCTGTAATTTTCATCATAGGTACACTTCAACTATGACAGACAAAATGAGGGGAAAAAATCCAGAAAATCACATTGTAGGATTTTTAATGAATTTATTTGCAAATTATGGTGGAAAATAAGTATTTGGTCACCTACAAACAAGCAAGATTTCTGGCTCTCACAGACCTGTAACTTCTTCTTTAAGAGGCTCCTCTGTCCTCCACTCGTTACCTGTATTAATGGCACCTGTTTGAACTTGTTATCAGTATAAAAGACACCTGTCCACAACCTCAAACAGTCACACTCCAAACTCCACTATGGCCAAGACCAAAGAGCTGTCAAAGGACACCAGAAACAAAATTGTAGACCTGCACCAGGCTGGGAAGACTGAATCTGCAATAGGTAAGCAGCTTGGTTTGAAGAAATCAACTGTGGGAGCAATTATTAGGAAATGGAAGACATACAAGACCACTGATAATCTCCCTCGATCTGGGGCTCCACGCAAGATCTCACCCCGTGGGGTCAAAATGATCACAAGAACGGTGAGCAAAAATCCCAGAACCACACGGGGGGACCTAGTGAATGACCTGCAGAGAGCTGGGACCAAAGTAACAAAGCCTACCATCAGCAAGGGCATTGAAGATGAAACATGGCTGGGTCTTTCAGCATGACAATGATCCCAAACACACCGCCCGGGCAACGAAGGAGTGGCTTCGTAAGAAGCATTTCAAGGTCCTGGAGTGGCCTAGCCAGTCTCCAGATCTCAACCCCATAGAAAATCTTTGGAGGGAGTTGAAAGTCCGTGTTGCCCAGCAACAGCCCCAAAACATCACTGCTCTAGAGGAGATCTGCATGGAGGAATGGGCCAAAATACCAGCAACAGTGTGTGAAAACCTTGTGAAGACTTACAGAAAACGTTTGACCTCTGTCATTGCCAACAAAGGGTATATAACAAAGTATTGAGATAAACCTTTGTTATTGACCAAATACTTATTTTCCACCATAATTTGCAAATAAATTCATTAAAAATCCTACAATGTGATTTTCTGGATTTTTTTTCTCTCATTTTGTCTGTCATAGTTGAAGTGTACCTATGATGAAAATTACAGGCCTCTCTCATCTTTTTAAGTGGGAGAACTTGCACAATTGGTGGCTGACTAAATACTTTTTTGCCCCACTGTATGTGTTTTTGTAGTGTCTAGGGTGGTTGTAAGGTTAGGGGGTTTATTAGAGTAGTTGGGTTTATGTTTAGTATAGTAGTCTAGCTGTGTCTATGGTTGCCTGAAGGGTTCTCAATCAGAGACAGATGTCATTAATTGTCTCTGATTGGGAGCCATATTTAAGGCAGCCATAGGCACTAGGTTTTTGTGGGTAATTGTCTGTGTCTATGTTGCATGTTTGCACTTAGTCTTTTGTTAGCTTCACGGTCGTCTGTTTGTTGTTTTGTTTCATTTTTCTTCTTAAAATAAAGAGAAGATGTATTTTTCACGCGCTGCGCCTTGGTCCAATCTCTCTCCCTTTGACGATCGTGACAGAATTACCCACCAATCCAGGATCAAGCAGCGTGATAAGCGGCAACAGGAGCAGCGCAAGGAGGAATGGCAATGGGAGCGTAATCTGGACTACACAACTTGGGAGGAGATCGACAGGTGGGCAATCGACCCAGGGCGAGTGCCGGAGCCCGCCTGGGATTCTCTGGCGCAGTGCGAGGAGGGATACCGGCGAATGGAGGCAGCACGACGACGCGGTAGGAAGCCTGTGAGTCAGCCCAAAAAATTTCTTTGGGGGGGGCTTAGAGGTAGTGGGCCGAGGGCAGGTAGGAGACCTGCGCCCACTTCACAGGCTAACCGTGGAGAGCGGGAGTACGGGCGAACACCGTGTTACGCAGTAGAGCGCACGGTGTCTCCTGTACGTGTTCATAGCCCGGTGCGGGTTATTCCACCTCCCCGCACTGGTAGGGCTAGATTGGGCATTGAGCCAGGTGCCATGATGCCGGCTCAACGCGTCTGGTCTCCAGTGCGTCTCCTCGGGCCGGCATACATGGCACCAGTTACGCATGGTGTCCCCGGTTCGCCTACATAGCCCGGTGCGGGTTATTCCACCTCCCCGCACTGGTCGGGCGACGGGGAGCATTCAACCAGGTAAGGTTGGGCAGGCTTGGTGTTCAAGGGAACCAGTACGCCTGCACGGTCCGGTATTTCCGGCGCCACCTCCCCGCCCCAGTCCAGTTTCACCAGTGCCTACACCACGTAACAGGCTTCCAGTGTGTCTCCAGAGCCCTGTTCCTCCTCCACGCACTCGTCCTATGGTGCGTGTCTCCAGCCCGGTACCACCAATTCCGGCACCACGCACTAAGCCTCCTGTGCGTCTCCAGAGTCCTGTGCATCCTGTTGCTGCTCCCCGCACTAGCCCTGAGATGCGTGTCCCCAGCCCGGTACCACCAGTTCCGGCACCACGCACTAGGCCTAATGTGCGTCCCCAGGGTCCAGTATGCCCTGTTCCTTCTCCCCGCACTAGCCTGAAGGTGCGTGTCCTTAGCCCGGTGCCTCCAGTTCCGGCACCACGCACCAGGCCTACAGTGCGCCTCATCCGGCCAGAGCCATCCGTCTGCCCAGTGCCATCTGAGCCATCCGTCTCCCCAGCGCCATCTGAGCCATCCGTCTCCCCAGCGCCATCTGAGCCATCCGTCTCCCCAGCGCCATCTGAGCCATCCGTCTCCCCAGCGCCATCTGAGCCATCCGTCTCCCCAGCGCCATCTGAGCCATCCGTCTCCCCAGCGCCATCTGAGCCATCCGTCTCCCCAGCGCCATCTGAGCCATCCGTCTCCCCAGCGCCGTCTGAGCCATCCGTCTGCCCCGAGCCATTAGAGCCGCCCGTCTGTCCCGAGCCGTCAGAGCCGTTAGTCAGTCAGGAGCCGCTAGAGCCATTCGTCAGTCAAGATCTGCCAGAGCCGCCAACCAGACAGGATCTGCCAGAGCCGCCAACCAGACAGGATCTGCCAGAGCCGCCAACCAGACAGGATCTGCCAGAGCCGCCAACCAGACAGGATCTGCCAGAGCCGCCAACCAGACAGGATCTGCCAGAGCCGCCAACCAGACAGGATCTGCCAGAGCCGCCAACCAGACAGGATCTGCCAGAGCCGTCAGCCAGCCATGAGCAGCCAGATCCGTCAGCCAGCGATGAGCAGCCAGATCCGTCAGCCAGCCATGAGCAGCCAGATCCGTCAGCCAGCCATGAGCAGCCAGATCCGTCAGCCAGCCATGAGCAGCCAGATCCGTCAGCCAGCCATGAGCAGCCAGATCCGTCAGCCAGCCATGAGCCGTACAGCCAGGATCCGCCAGAGCCGTCCAGCCAGGATCCGCCAGAGCCGTCATCCAGCCAGGATCCGTTCCTCAGTCCGGAGCTGCCGTCCCTCAGTCCGGAGCTGCCCCTTATCCTGGTGCTGTCCCTTATCCTGGTGCTGCCCCTTATCCTGGTGCTGCCCCTTAGTCCGGTGCTGCCCCTTAGTCCGGTGCTGCCCCTTAGTCCGGTGCTGCCCCTTAGTCCGGTGCTGCCCCTTAGTCCGGTGCTGCCCCTTAGTCCGGTGCTGCCCCTTAGTCCGGTGCTGCCCCTTAATCCAGTGGGGTTAAGTTGGCGGGTGGTCAGTTGGAGGAGGCTACGAAAGCGGGTAGTGACTATGGTGGGGTGGGGACCACGACCAGTACCAGAGCCGCCACCGTGGACAGACGCCCACCCAGACCCTCCCCTAGACTTTATGCTGGTGCGCCCGGAGTTCGCACCTTAAGGGGGGGGTTATGTCACACCCTGGCCTTAGTTATCTTTGTTTTCATTTATTATTTTAGTTAGGTCAGGGTGTGACATGGTGAATGTATGTGTTTTTGTAGTGTCTAGGGTGGTTGTAAGGTTAGGGGGTTTATTAGAGTAGTTGGGTTTATGTTTAGTATAGTAGTCTAGCTGTGTCTATGGTTGCCTGAAGGGTTCTCAATCAGAGACAGATGTCATTAATTGTCTCTGATTGGGAGCCATATTTAAGGCAGCCATAGGCACTAGGTTTTTGTGGGTAATTGTCTGTGTCTATGTTGCATGTTTGCACTTAGTCTTTTGTTAGCTTCACGGTCGTCTGTTTGTTGTTTTGTTTCATTTTTCTTCTTAAAATAAAGAGAAGATGTATTTTTCACGCGCTGCGCCTTGGTCCAATCTCTCTCCCTTTGACGATCGTGACAGATCGATTCGTTGGTTGATGTACTTACAAGAGAGTAACGTCTTAACTGCTTGACCGGTGACAGCCTTTGATCCGCGGTGCTTCGCAATAAACTATACATCCTCCTTACGCGTCTGAGTGTCACCTTACACGCTCGCCCCCATGTAAGTGACCTCATCCATAAAGAATATGATGTCCAAGGGTGAACGAATGGAAAGGTCTACGATGCAAACATTTCTCCTACAGTGTTCCGTTAATTAAAACCCTAATTTAGACGTGTTCCTGAAACGCACAGAGACAACCTTATGAACTTGAGTGAGTCACGGCGGTTGGAGCCATTTGAGTGGTATGGCGTTGTTGGCTAGGTTACTGTAATGAGAAAGCGAACCTGAGCCGCGCGCTTAACACTTTAATGAAAGTATCTGGTGCCAGCTGAAGCTAAACGAATACAAATCCGTCGCTAATTAGGAAAAGCGCTTTGTGGTAACAGGTTTCTCCTGAATGCCGGTGGGAAAGGGGGGTTGGTTGATCTGCGCTAACGGCAGATAATATTTCAAGCGCAGGAAGCGCATGTTGGCTTGTGTATGGGGAAGGGTGTCAGAACGTAATACATTTAAAAAAAAATATAACCACTTTGTTGCGTCTGGTTATAATGTTTGTAGCCTACATGTATACTACTGATATGGGTAGATTGTCAGAAAAATCTGTTCATAGCACTGAGGTCTCTCTCGCTCACAAGCCTCTGACGAGAAAGAGAGAGAAAGCGAAGCAGATGGATCCACAAAAGCACACATTCTCGGACCCTCTTTACAGTGAGCGAATAACCAGCTGTAATTGCATATATGATATCTCCAACTATCAATGACAGACACATTTAAATAGTAGGAAAATAATTTCAGGACAAGCGTTGGCCAGTGATCTCGTTGAGCAGAAGGACAACAACAGATTGATCGTATGAATAAATAACATATGAGGCAAACTAGGAAATAACTGGGAAGGATGGGTGGGATGAGGATAACAGAGACCGTGGGGGAAAGGAAAGACTTACAGGCATATGTCATGGAGAAGCTGTTGCCCATCTTGACCATATCCACCTGCGGCACCAGTTTGGGGATATCCTGGTGGTGCGAGAGCGCGAACCGAAACACCTCATATTCGTGAGATTCGGTTGGGAATAGTCCCCCTGTGAAAGATACAGAATCCGCGGTTATTTATAAAACGTCTCTCTGCAAACTAAACGCAAACACAGAACAGATAAATATATCTGGACTGTTTTATCAGCAAAAAATGTTGAATACAACTTTAAAGCTTCGGAAAAGGCATATTTGTCCATACAAATAGGCCTATGACAAGAAACCAAATTTGTAGCCTAAATAAATAAACAGTTAAAATAATTTTGCCAGACTTCATTTTACGCGTGTTTTTCACCTACCTATATTGATGTTACTTGGAAAACTTGAACCCAAGCACATCCCCAGAAAACTGGTGTACAGGAGGGTGAAGCTTCGCTGCATATTTCCTTTTGCATTGGCGAAGAAAAAAGAGCCGAAATCCAAGCATAGATCTTTCCTCGGTGAGTTAGTGTATACCTCCTCTTCCCCACTCCTTTTTTCCCAGTTGCAGATGCTCTTACAACAACATCCATCCAACGTCGAGAGAGAGCATGCAACTGCAGTCACTGTCTTCTCTCTCCTCCCGCTCTTTCTCTCGCGCGCTGCTGATGCCCGCTTGTCCTCGGCTGTCATGATACCGAGCGGTGACTTCAACTCTAGCCCCTACCTACCGAACGCACCCACGCCTCTCAGGCGACGCTGGGGGGGGGGGGGGGGGGGGGGGGGATCTCGCGGGCGCTCTGTTTCTATGTTGTTTTATATACTTGGAATTGGATTGAAACTGTCATAATGGCTATGGTTCCTTGGTTCATCTAGTGTTTTATTAGTGTATAACGTTTTCTTAGCTCTGAATTTGACATCATTCTACGTATTCCACTCAAATGCACCTATGGGTGAATTATGCACCACATAATCTTTGCGTAATTGCACTGTTTACATGTGTTTTTTAATGAATGCCAGCAAAGCCACTACACAACACAACACTAAGCAATACATTAATTGCACTATAACAGTGACAAACGGTGCCCGCAAACTGTTAGGGCCTACATAAAGCTGTACCAACAGCAGAGCTTTCTTTTCAGCACCATGGAGTGAATCCTTACCACTGCTACACCTGGCTATCAGCGGAGCCTTGTCTGGCAGCTAAACAGTTCATTCAGCCTCATTTACTACCTTTCTAAAAACCATAGCTGATATGGCTGACTTGCTTAAACAAATGTGGTTACTATTGACTCCTTGTGGATTTGTAAGCCAATAATAACCGCATTCTCCTTCAATAATAACGAAAGCCAATATGAGTTTTTACTTTTGAACCATACACAAACATTTTTACATTTATGTTCAGTAAATTCATAATGTTTATTCTTATATCATTAACACTTAGCGCTAACTATAAGCAAGCGCAAGCAAACGAGCTGCGATGAGGTAGGCCTATTCGTTCAGCACTTTGTGTCACACCCTGATCTGTTTCACCTGTCTTTGTGCTTGTCTCCACCCCCCACCAGGTGTCTCCCATCTCCCCTCATTATCCCCTGTGTATTTGTATCTGCATTTTCTGTTTGTCTGTTGCCAGTTCGTCTTGTCCTGTCAAGTCCTACCAGCATGTTCCCGTGTTTCCTGTGCTCTAGTTTTTGTTTTCCTAGTCTTCCCAGTTCTGACCTTTCTGCCTGTCCTGACCCTGATCCTGCCCACTGTCCTGTACCTGCCTGACTCTGATTTGGATTACGACCCTTTGCCTGCCTTGACTTACATTTTGCCTGCCCCTTGTACTATAATAAACTCTGAGACTCATACTATCCGCCTCCTGTGTCTGCATCTGGGTCTTAGCCTGAGTCCTGATAGTACAAACTGGCCGTGACTGACCCAGCAGACTCGGACCAGCTCCGCAACGCCGTCACAAGGAGTTACTTCAAGGTGTTATGGAAGGATTCCAGACCTTGGCGGAACACCATGACCGTGCCTTCAATACTTTTCTGGAGCAATTCCGCGGATTGTCTGTTAGGCAGCCCGCCACTACAGTAACCTCCCAGACTGTCAGTTACCCGCTACCAGCGCCGCTTCTCCCCAATCTACTCCGGCTTCCCGAGAACCCTGCTTACCTCCTCCGGAGCGCTACGCTGGAGCTACACTGGAGATCCAGGATCCTGCCGGGCATTTCTCTCCCAGTGTTCTTTCATCTTTGAGCTGCAGCCCTTTTCATTTCCCTCTGATTGCTCAAGGATAGTGTACTTGATAACGCTGATGTCTGGGAGGGCTCTCGCCTGGGCTACGGTGGTGAGGGAGCAACAATCCACCATTTTCCTCAGTCTGGAGGAGTTTGTGGCAATTCTCCGTTGTCCGGGAGAGAGGCGGCTCGTAAGCTGCTCCAACTATGTCAGGACTCCAACATTGTGGTAGACTATGCAATGGATTTTCACACGTTGGCGGCTGAGAGTGCCTGGAACCCGGAAGCCCTGTTGGACGCGTTCCTTCGTGGATTATTGGAGGGGATTAAAGACGAGCTCGCAGCCCGGGAGCTGCCCATGGACCTCGACTCCCTCATAGCCTTGACCATATGGATCTATGGGCAGCTGCGGGAACGAAGGAGGTAGATGGAGTCTGTTCCGTGTCGCCCTCGCTCGTCCTCGATTTCCACCTCGCCTCCAAGGAATCCTGGAAATCCCTGAAGTCCACCTTTCCGATGGGATCCGATGTCACCCGAGTTCTCTCGAAAATCACAGACCGCTGTCGAATCGTCTCCTCCGGAGCCCATGCAACTGGGCAGGGGTAGATTGTCTCCTGCTGAGCACTTACGCAGAATAAACACCAAGATCTGTCTGTATTGTGGAGCTACGGGACATTTCTTATCTATCTGCCCATTAAAATACCAGGCTCATCAAGTAGGTATGAGTACGCTGGTGAGCCGTACGGGGAATTTCCCATCTTCCATTTCTTGTACTCCTCTCCATGCTATCCTGTTGTGGGGTGACCAGTCCAAATCTCTCCAGGTGCTCATTGATTCGGGCCCGATGAGAGCTTAATGGACGCTACCCTGGTGTCGGAGCTGGGAATCCCCACACAACCCCTCTCCATTCCCATGGACGTCAGAGCGCTGGATGGGCACTCCATTGTCAAAGTCTCCCACACTATGTTTACCATTAACGTGTGGTTTTGGGGTTTTCATGGCTCCAGAGGCACAATCCTCTGATCGACTGGGCAACTGGTTCTATCATGGGTTGGAACCCGTTCTGCCATGCACATTGTCTGAAGTAGGTGCAGCTTGCCCCGGGACGTCTTCCTGTGGGCTTGGGAGAAGCCTTGGATCTCTTCGCCATTCCCGCGGAGTACCAGGACCTCCGGGAGATTTTCAATAAGGCCCGCGCTACATCTCTTCCTCCGCATTGAACCTACGACTGCGCTATCAACCTTCTCCTGGGTGCTACACCACCTCGGGGGCGGCGTGCTACACGTGGGTGTTGTTATTGTGACCAGTGAGCTGAGATAAGGCGGAGCGTTACCTAGCATAGACTTATAGATGACCTGGAGCCAGTGGGTCTGGAGACTAATATGTAGCGAGGGCCAACCGACTAGAGCATACAGGTCGCAGTGGTGGGTGTTGTAAGGCGCTTTGGTAACAAACGGATGGCACTGTGATAGACTGCATTCAATTTGCTGAGTAGATTGTTGGAAGCTATTTTGTAGATGACATCGCCGAAGTCGAGGATCGGTAGGATAGTCAGTTTTACTAGGGTAAGTTTGGCGGCGTGAGTGAAGGAGGCTTTGTTGCGAAGCCAATTCTAGATTTGTTTTTGCATTGGAGATGTTTGATATGAGTCTGGAAGGAGAGTTTACAGTCTAGCCAGACACATAGGTATTTATAGTTGTCCACATAGTCTAGGTCAGAACCGTCCAGAGTAGTGATGCTAGTAGGGCGGGCAGGTGCGGGCAGCGAATGGTTGAAAAGCATGAATTTGGTTTTGCTAGCGTTTAAGAGCAATTGGAGGCCACGGAAGGAGTGCTGTATGGTATTGAAGCTTGTTTGTAGGTTAGTTAACACAGTGTCCAAAGAAGGGCCAGATGTATACAGAATGGTGTCGTCTGCGTAGAGGTGGTTCAGGGAATCACCTGCAGCAAGAGCGACATCGTTGATATATACAGAGAAAAGAGTCGGCCCGAGAATTGAACCCTGTGGTACCCCCATAGAGACTGCCAGAGGTCCGGACAACAGGCCCTCCGATTTGACACACTGAACTCTGTCTGCGAAGTAGTTGGTGAACCAGGCGAGGCAATCATTTGAGAAACCAAGGCTATTGAGTCTGCCGATAAGAATACGGTGATTGACAGAGTCGAAAGCCTTGGCCAGGTCGATGAAGACGGCTGCACAGTACTGTCTTTTATCAATGGCGGTTATGATATCGTTTAGTACCTTGAGCGTGGCTGAGGTACACCCATGACCAGCTCGGAAACTGGATTGCACAGCGGAGAAGGTACGGTGGGATTCGAAATGGTCAGTGATCTGTTTATTAACTTGGCTTTCAAAGACTTTAGAAAGGCAGGGCAGGATGGATATAGGTCTATAACAGTTTGGGTCTAGGGAGTCACCCCCTTTGAAGAGGGGGATGACCGTGGCATCTTTCCAATCTTTAGGGACCTCGGACGATACGAAAGAGAGGTTGAACAGACTGGTAATAGGGGTTGCAACAATGGCGGCGGATCATTTTAGAAAGAGAGGGTCCAGATGGTCTAACCCAGCTGATTTGTACGGGTCCAGGTTTTGCAGCTCTTTCAGAACATCTGCGATCTGGATTTGGGTGAAAGAGAAGCTGGAGAGGCTCGGGCAAGTAGCCGCGGGCGGTGCGGAGCTGTTGGCCGGGGTTGGGGTTGCCAGGATGAAAGCATGGCCAGCGGTAGAGAAATACTTATTGGAATTTTCAATTATCATGGATTTATCGGTTGTGACCGTGTTGCCTAGCCTCAATGCAGTGGGCAGCTGGGAGGAGGTTCTCTTGTTCTCCATGGACTTTACAGTGTCCCAAATTTTGGGGGAGTTAGAGCTACAGGATGGAAATTTCTGCTTGAAAAAGCTAGCCTTTGCTTTCCTGACTGACTGTGTATATTGGTTCCTGACTTCCCTGAACAGTTGCATATCGCGGGGACTATTCGATGCTATTGCAGTCCGCCACAGGGTGTTTTTGTGCTGGTCAAGGGCAGTCAGGTCTGAAGTGAGCCAAGGGCTATATCTGTTCTTAGTTCTACATTTTTTGAAAGGGGCATGCTTATTTAAGATGGTGAGGAAATTACTTTTAAAGAACGACCAGGCATCCTCGACTGACGGGATGAGGTCAATATCCTTCCAGGACACCCGGGCCAGGTTGATTAGGAAAGCCTGCTCACAGAAGTGTTTTAGGGAGCATTTGGCAGTGATGAGGGGTGGTCGTTTGACCATGGACCCATAGCGGATGCAGGCAATGAGGCAGTGATCGCTGAGATCCTGATTGAAAACAGCAGAGGTGTATTTGGAGGGCAAGTTGGTCAGGACAATATCTATGAGAGTGCCCATGTTTATGGATTTAGGGTTGTACCTGGTGGTTTCCTTAATAATTTGTGTGAGATTGAGGGCATCTAGCTTAGATTGTAGGACTGCTGGGGTGTTAGGCATATCCCAGTTTAGGTCACCTAGCAGAACGAACTCTGCCGATAGATGGGGGCAATCAATTCACATATGGTGTCCAGGGCACAGCAGGGAGCAGAGGGGGGTCTATAACAGGCGGCAACAGTGACAGACTTATTTCTGGAGAGATTAATTTTTAAAATTAGGAGCTCGAACTTTTTGGGCATAGACCTGGAAAGTATGACATAACTTTTCAAGCTATCTCTGCAGTAGATTGCAACTCAGTTCTATCTTGACGGAAAATGTTGTATTGGGTATGGAAATCTCAGAAGTTTTGGTGGCCTTCCTAAGCCAGGATTCAGACACGGCAAGGACATCAGGGTTGGCGGAGTATGCTAAAGCAGTGAGTAAAACAAACTTAGGGAGGAGGCTTCTGATGTTAACATGCATGAAACCAAGGCTTTTTCGATTAAAGAAATCAACAAATGAGAGTGCCTGGGGACACGCAGGGCCTGGGTTAGCCTCCACATCACCCGAGGAACAGAGGAGGAGTAGGATGAGGGTACGGCTAAAGGCTAGCAAAACTGGTCGTCTAGTTTGTTGGGGACAGAGAATAAAAGAAGCAGATTTCTGGGCGTGGTAGAATAGATTCAGGGCATAATGTGCAGACAGGGGTATGGTGGGGTACGGGTACAGTGGAGGTAAGCCCAGGCACTGAGTGATGATAAGAGAGATTGCATCTCTGTACACGCTGGTTATACTGGGTGAGGTCACCGCATGTGTGGGAGGTGGGACAAAGGAGGTATCTAAGGCAAGTACAGTGGGACTAGGGGCTCCGCAGTAAACTAAAACAATGATAATTATCCTAAACAACAGTATACAAGGCATATTGCTGGCAGGTATTATCCAGGCTAAAAAACGGCTGGTTAATGAGCAGAGGGTGAAGGTCGCTAGCAGTGGCTAACAATGACTAAATAGCTAGTAGCTGGCTAGCCTCTGATGCAAGTTTTGGCTATAAGGTATAAAAAAATTGCGGATCCATGTCACATTGAGTGAGACGGGTTACTGGAAGGTATATTTAATTTAAAGATGGAAAAATAGATTGAAAAATAAATTGGAATATATACAAAAAAGACGAAAAATACAAAAAGTAAACGAGAGGACGACAAACCACGTTTGCACTGCTACGCCATCTTGGTCGCCAAGATTACAGCATCCTGGCTTCCCTTTGTGTATTATAATACACAAAGTAAGCAAAGCAATGAAATAATTTCAATATTGCCTAGAAAGATGAATAAGATAGTAATGAGATAGATGTACTGTATATAAGCAATAGGCCTAGAACAACTGAGATGTACAAACCATGGCATACGGAATGATAAAAGGCAATCCGTATTTACATTAATGAGTGAGCTAAAATGGACGTAGTAAATATAACTATTTCTTCAGCACTTTTGAAATGTGCAGTGGCAGAATTCAGAACATGGGCCGTTCTTACAGAATTCTCCCTTATACACCAAGTCAGAACAGTAGGATGAATAAAGGGGGCACATAAGCAGACAATGAAATATCTTACAATATTCGATGATGACATTTCTCTAAAACAGGCTATAGGCCACATGTGCACCACTAAGTCAGAATGATAGGCTAAGTTCTGAGACGGAAAGGGACCAAATTATTAGGGTGAGGCACATGGGCTACTAACAGCTTACTACACAACATACACTTAGCTACAGTTTACATATCTCCCTGGCATATTACATAATTTATGCAACAGCATACAATACATTTTTGGACTCAATGTTGTTGTGCTGTGCTCACTTGAACAGGAAGGTGACGCAGTGGTCCAAATTTTGTCATCAAACTTTGTCATCAAAGTCTGGCGTTCTCTGGATTTATGGTGCTTTCAAGACAATTGGGAATCATGATGTCAGTGATCTTCAGGTCAGAGCTCTAGAAAGAGGCCCGAATTCCCGAACTTGGGATTCCGAGTTGGATGACGTTCAAAACCTATTTTTCCAGTCAGAGATCATTTTTTCAGAGTTCCCAGTTGTCATGAACTCACTGAAGTCTGTGATTTCCCAGTTTCCAGTTGTTTTGAACGTGGCAGAAGTCATGCTTGATTGACAGCATTGCTAATATATTCAACCTTTTCTGGCCCTTGGTGTTGCGTGTGAATGTTTATCCTTTTAAGCTTGGAAAAGCAGGGGTGTAAAGTACTTAAGTAAAAATACTACTTAAGTAGTTTTTTGGGGTATCTGTAATTTACTTTAATATTTATATTTTTGACAACTTTTACTTTTACTTCACTACATTCCTAAAAAAACATATTGTACTTTTTACTCCATACATTTTCCCTGACAACCCAAAGTACATGTTACATTTTGAATGTTTAGCAGGACAGGGAAATTGTGAAATTGATGTAGTTATCAAGAGAACACGTGGTCATCCCTTCTGCCTCTGATCTGGCGGACTCACAAAACACAAATGCATCTTTTGTAAATAATGTCTGAGTGTTGGAGTGTGACCCTGGCTATCTGTAATAATGTCTGAGTGTTGGAGTGTGACCCTGGCTATACGTACATAATGTCTGAGTGTTGGAGTGTGACCCTGGCTATACGTACATAATGTCTGAGTGTTGGAGTGTGACCCTGGCTATCTGTAATAATGTCTGAGTGTTGGAGTGTGACCCTGGCTATCTGTAATAATGTCTGAGTGTTGGAGTGTGACCCTGGCTATCTGTAATGATGTCTGAGTGTTGGAGTGTGACCCTGGCTATCTGTAATGATGTCTGAGTGTTGGAGTGTGACCCTGGCTATCTGTAATGATGTCTGAGTGTTGGAGTGTGACCCTGGCTATCTGTAATGATGTCTGAGCGTTGGAGTGTGACCCTGGCTATCTGTAATGATGTCTGAGCGTTGGAGTGTGACCCTGGCTATCTGTAATGATGTCTGAGCGTTGGAGTGTGACCCTGGCTATCTGTAATAACATCTGAGCGTTGGAGGGTGACCCTGGCTATCTGTAATAACATCTGAGCGTTGGAGGGTGACCCTGGCTATCTGTAATGATGTCTGAGTGTTGGAGTGTGACCCTGGCTATAAGTACATAATGTCTGAGTGTTGGAGTGTGACCCTGGCTATACGTACATAATGTCTGAGTGTTGGAGTGTGACCCTGGCTATCTGTAATAATGTCTGAGTGTTGGAGTGTGACCCTGGCTATCTGTAATAATGTCTGAGTGTTGGAGTGTGACCCTGGCTATCTGTAATGATGTCTGAGTGTTGGAGTGTGACCCTGGCTATCTGTAATGATGTCTGAGTGTTGGAGTGTGACCCTGGCTATCTGTAATAATGTCTGAGTGTTGGAGTGTGACCCTGGCTATCTGTAATAATGTCTGAGCGTTGGAGTGTGACCCTGGCTATCTGTAATGATGTCTGAGTGTTGTAGTGTGACCCTGGCTATCTGTAATAATGTCTGAGTGATGGAGTGTGACCCTGGCTATCTGTAATAATGTCTGAGTGTTGGAGTGTGACCCTGGATATCTGTAATGATGTCTGAGTGTTGGAGTGTGACCCTGGATATCAGTAATGATGTCTGAGTGTTGTAGTGTTCCCCTGGCTATCAGTAATGATGTCTGAGTGTTGGAGTGTGACCCTGGCTATCTGTAATAATGTCTGAGTGTTGGAGTGTGACCCTGGATATCTGTAATAATGTCTGAGTGTTGGAGTGTGACCCTGGAATATCTGTAATAATGTCTGAGTGTTGGAGTGTGACCCTGGCTATCTGTAATGATGTCTGAGTGTTGGAGTGTGACCCTGGCTATCTGTAATAATGTCTGAGTGTTGGAGTGTGACCCTGGCTATCTGTAATAATGTCTGAGTGTTGGAGTGTGACCCTGGCTATCTGTAATGATGTCTGAGTGTTGGAGTGTGACCCTGGCTATCTGTAATGATGTCTGAGTGTTGGAGTGTGACCCTGGCTATCTGTAATGATGTCTGAGCGTTGGAGTGTGACCCTGGCTATCTGTAATGATGTCTGAGCGTTGGAGTGTGACCCTGGCTATCTGTAATGATGTCTGAGCGTTGGAGTGTGACCCTGGCTATCTGTAATGATGTCTGAGCGTTGGAGTGTGACCCTGGCTATCTGTAATAACATCTGAGCGTTGGAGGGTGACCCTGGCTATCTGTAATAACATCTGAGCGTTGGAGGGTGACCCTGGCTATCTGTAATGATGTCTGAGTGTTGGAGTGTGACCCTGGCTATAAGTACATAATGTCTGAGTGTTGGAGTGTGACCCTGGCTATACGTACATAATGTCTGAGTGTTGGAGTGTGACCCTGGATATCTGTAATAATGTCTGAGTGTTGGAGTGTGACCCTGGCTATCTGTAATAATGTCTGAGTGTTGGAGTGTGACCCTGGCTATCTGTAATGAGGTCTGAGTGTTGGAGTGTGACCCTGGCTATCTGTAATGATGTCTGAGTGTTGGAGTGTGACCCTGGCTATCTGTAATAATGTCTGAGTGTTGGAGTGTGACCCTGGCTATCTGTAATAATGTCTGAGCGTTGGAGTGTGACCCTGGCTATCTGTAATGATGTCTGAGTGTTGTAGTGTGACCCTGGCTATCTGTAATAATGTCTGAGTGATGGAGTGTGACCCTGGCTATCTGTAATAATGTCTGAGTGTTGGAGTGTGACCCTGGCTATCTGTAATAATGTCTGAGTGTTGGAGTGTGACCCTGGATATCTGTAATGATGTCTGAGTGTTGGAGTGTGACCCTGGATATCAGTAATGATGTTTGAGTGTTGTAGTGTTCCCCTGGCTATCAGTAATGATGTCTGAGTGTTGGAGTGTGACCCTGGCTATCTGTAATAATGTCTGAGTGTTGGAGTGTGACCCTGGATATCTGTAATAATGTCTGAGTGTTGGAGTGTGACCCTGGAATATCTGTAATAATGTCTGAGTGTTGGAGTGTGACCCTGGCTATCTGTAATGATGTCTGAGTGTTGGAGTGTGACCCTGGCTATCTGTAATGATGTCTGAGTGTTGGAGTGTGACCCTGGCTATCTGTAATGATGTCTGAGTGTTGGAGTGTGACCCTGGCTATCTGTAATGATGTCTGAGCCTTGGAGTGTGACCCTGGCTATCTGTAATGATGTCTGAGCGTTGGAGTGTGACCCTGGCTATCTGTAATGATGTCTGAGCGTTGGAGTGTGACCCTGGCTATCTGTAATAACATCTGAGCGTTGGAGGGTGACCCTGGCTATCTGTAATGATGTCTGAGTGTTGGAGGGTGACCCTGGCTATCTGTAATGATGTCTGAGTGTTGGAGTGTGACCCTGGCTATAAGTACATAATGTCTGAGTGTTGGAGTGTGACCCTGGCTATACGTACATAATGTCTGAGTGTTGGAGTGTGACCCTGGCTATCTGTAATAATGTCTGAGTGTTGGAGTGTGACCCTGGCTATCTGTAATAATGTCTGAGTGTTGGAGTGTGACCCTGGCTATCTGTAATGATGTCTGAGTGTTGGAGTGTGACCCTGGCTATCTGTAATGATGTCTGAGTGTTGGAGTGTGACCCTGGCTATCTGTAATAATGTCTGAGTGTTGGAGTGTGACCCTGGCTATCTGTAATAATGTCTGAGCGTTGGAGTGTGACCCTGGCTATCTGTAATGATGTCTGAGTGTTGTAGTGTGACCCTGGCTATCTGTAATAATGTCTGAGTGTTGGAGTGTGACCCTGGCTATCTGTAATAATGTCTGAGTGTTGGAGTGTGACCCTGGATATCTGTAATGATGTCTGAGTGTTGGAGTGTGACCCTGGATATCAGTAATGATGTCTGAGTGTTGTAGTGTTCCCCTGGCTATCAGTAATGATGTCTGAGTGTTGGAGTGTGACCCTGGCTATCTGTAATAATGTCTGAGTGTTGGAGTGTGACCCTGGATATCTGTAATAATGTCTGAGTGTTGGAGTGTGACCCTGGAATATCTGTAATAATGTCTGAGTGTTGGAGTGTGACCCTGGCTATCTGTAATGATGTCTGAGTGTTGGAGTGTGACCCTGGCTATCTGTAATAATGTCTGAGTGTTGGAGTGTGACCCTGGCTATCTGTAATAATGTCTGAGTGTTGGAGTGTGACCCTGGCTATCTGTAATGATGTCTGAGTGTTGGAGTGTGACCCTGGCTATCTGTAATGATGTCTGAGTGTTGGAGTGTGACCCTGGCTATCTGTAATGATGTCTGAGTGTTGGAGTGTGACCCTGGCTATCTGTAATGATGTCTGAGCGTTGGAGTGTGACCCTGGCTATCTGTAATGATGTCTGAGCGTTGGAGTGTGACCCTGGCTATCTGTAATGATGTCTGAGCGTTGGAGTGTGACCCTGGCTATCTGTAATAACATCTGAGCGTTGGAGGGTGACCCTGGCTATCTGTAATAACATCTGAGCGTTGGAGGGTGACCCTGGCTATCTGTAATGATGTCTGAGTGTTGGAGTGTGACCCTGGCTATAAGTACATAATGTCTGAGTGTTGGAGTGTGACCCTGGCTATACGTACATAATGTCTGAGTGTTGGAGTGTGACCCTGGCTATCTGTAATAATGTCTGAGTGTTGGAGTGTGACCCTGGCTATCTGTAATAATGTCTGAGTGTTGGAGTGTGACCCTGGCTATCTGTAATGATGTCTGAGTGTTGGAGTGTGACCCTGGCTATCTGTAATGATGTCTGAGTGTTGGAGTGTGACCCTGGCTATCTGTAATAATGTCTGAGTGTTGGAGTGTGACCCTGGCTATCTGTAATAATGTCTGAGCGTTGGAGTGTGACCCTGGCTATCTGTAATGATGTCTGAGTGTTGTAGTGTGACCCTGGCTATCTGTAATAATGTCTGAGTGATGGAGTGTGACCCTGGCTATCTGTAATAATGTCTGAGTGTTGGAGTGTGACCCTGGCTATCTGTAATAATGTCTGAGTGTTGGAGTGTGACCCTGGATATCTGTAATGATGTCTGAGTGTTGGAGTGTGACCCTGGATATCAGTAATGATGTCTGAGTGTTGTAGTGTTCCCCTGGCTATCAGTAATGATGTCTGAGTGTTGGAGTGTGACCCTGGCTATCTGTAATAATGTCTGAGTGTTGGAGTGTGACCCTGGATATCTGTAATAATGTCTGAGTGTTGGAGTGTGACCCTGGAATATCTGTAATAATGTCTGAGTGTTGGAGTGTGACCCTGGCTATCTGTAATGATGTCTGAGTGTTGGAGTGTGACCCTGGCTATCTGTAATGATGTCTGAGTGTTGGAGTGTGACCCTGGCTATCTGTAATGATGTCTGAGTGTTGGAGTGTGACCCTGGCTATCTGTAATGATGTCTGAGCGTTGGAGTGTGACCCTGGCTATCTGTAATGATGTCTGAGCGTTGGAGTGTGACCCTGGCTATCTGTAATGATGTCTGAGCGTTGGAGTGTGACCCTGGCTATCTGTAATAACATCTGAGCGTTGGAGGGTGACCCTGGCTATCTGTAATGATGTCTGAGTGTTGGAGGGTGACCCTGGCTATCTGTAATGATGTCTGAGTGTTGGAGTGTGACCCTGGCTATAAGTACATAATGTCTGAGTGTTGGAGTGTGACCCTGGCTATACGTACATAATGTCTGAGTGTTGGAGTGTGACCCTGGCTATCTGTAATAATGTCTGAGTGTTGGAGTGTGACCCTGGCTATCTGTAATGATGTCTGAGTGTTGGAGTGTGACCCTGGCTATCTGTAATGATGTCTGAGTGTTGGAGTGTGACCCTGGCTATCTGTAATAATGTCTGAGTGTTGGAGTGTGACCCTGGCTATCTGTAATAATGTCTGAGCGTTGGAGTGTGACCCTGGCTATCTGTAATGATGTCTGAGTGTTGTAGTGTGACCCTGGCTATCTGTAATAATGTCTGAGTGATGGAGTGTGACCCTGGCTATCTGTAATAATGTCTGAGTGTTGGAGTGTGACCCTGGCTATCTGTAATAATGTCTGAGTGTTGGAGTGTGACCCTGGATATCTGTAATGATGTCTGAGTGTTGGAGTGTGACCCTGGATATCAGTAATGATGTCTGAGTGTTGTAGTGTTCCCCTGGCTATCAGTAATGATGTCTGAGTGTTGGAGTGTGACCCTGGCTATCTGTAATAATGTCTGAGTGTTGGAGTGTGACCCTGGAATATCTGTAATAATGTCTGAGCGTTGGAGTGTGACCCTGGCTATCTGTAATAATGTCTGAGTGTTGGAGTGTGACCCTGGCTATCTGTAATGATGTCTGAGTGTTGGAGTGTGACCCTGGCTATCTGTAATGATGTCTGAGTGTTGGAGTGTGACCCTGGCTATCTGTAATGATGTCTGAGCGTTGGAGTGTGACCCTGGCTATCTGTAATGATGTCTGAGCGTTGGAGTGTGACCCTGGCTATCTGTAATGATGTCTGAGCGTTGGAGTGTGACCCTGGCTATCTGTAATAACATCTGAGCGTTGGAGGGTGACCCTGGCTATCTGTAATAACATCTGAGCGTTGGAGGGTGACCCTGGCTATCTGTAATGATGTCTGAGTGTTGGAGTGTGACCCTGGCTATAAGTACATAATGTCTGAGTGTTGGAGTGTGCCCCTGGCTATCTGTAATGATGTCTGAGTGTTGGAGTGTGACCCTGGCTATCTGTAATGATGTCTGAGTGTTGGAGTGTGACCCTGGCTATCTGTAATAATGTCTGAGTGTTGGAGTGTGACCCTGGCTATCTGTAAAAATGTCTGAGTGTTGGAGTGTGACCCTGGCTATCTGTAATGATGTCTGAGTGTTGGAGTGTGACCCTGGCTATCTGTAATGATGTCTGAGTGTTGGAGTGTGACCCTGGCTATCTGTAATGATGTCTGAGTGTTGGAGTGTGACCCTGGCTATCTGTAATGATGTCTGAGCGTTGGAGTGTGACCCTGGCTATCTGTAATGATGTCTGAGCGTTGGAGTGTGACCCTGGCTATCTGTAATGATGTCTGAGCGTTGGAGTGTGACCCTGGCTATCTGTAATAACATCTGAGCGTTGGAGGGTGACCCTGGCTATCTGTAATAACATCTGAGCGTTGGAGGGTGACCCTGGCTATCTGTAATGATGTCTGAGTGTTGGAGTGTGACCCTGGCTATCTGTAATGATGTCTGAGCGTTGGAGTGTGACCCTGGCTATCTGTAATGATGTCTGAGCGTTGGAGTGTGACCCTGGCTATCTGTAATGATGTCTGAGCGTTGGAGTGTGACCCTGGCTATCTGTAATAACATCTGAGCGTTGGAGGGTGACCCTGGCTATCTGTAATAACATCTGAGCGTTGGAGGGTGACCCTGGCTATCTGTAATGATGTCTGAGTGTTGGAGTGTGACCCTGGCTATAAGTACATAATGTCTGAGTGTTGGAGTGTGCCCCTGGCTATCTGTAATGATGTCTGAGTGTTGGAGTGTGACCCTGGCTATCTGTAATGATGTCTGAGTGTTGGAGTGTGACCCTGGCTATCTGTAATAATGTCTGAGTGTTGGAGTGTGACCCTGGCTATCTGTAATAATGTCTGAGTGTTGGAGTGTGACCCTGGCTATCTGTAATGATGTCTGAGTGATGGAGTGTGACCCTGGCTATCTGTAATGATGTCTGAGTGTTGGAGTGTGACCCTGGATATCTGTAATGATGTCTGAGTGATGGAGTGTGACCCTGGATATCTGTAATGATGTCTGAGTGATGGAGTGTGACCCTGGATATCTGTAATGATGTCTGAGTGATGGAGTGTGACCCTGGATATCTGTAATGATGTCTGAGTGATGGAGTGTGACCCTGGATATCTGTAGTAATGTCTGAGTGATGGAGTGTGACCCTGGATATCTGTAGTAATGTCTGAGTGATGGAGTGTGACCCTGGATATCTGTAGTAATGTCTGAGTGTTGGAGTGGGACCCTGGCTATCTGTAATGATGTCTGAGTGATGGAGTGTGACCCTGGCTATCTGTAATAATGACTGAGTGATGGAGTGTGACCCTGGATATCTGTAATGATGTCTGAGTGATGGAGTGTGACCCTGGATATCTGTAATGATGTCTGAGTGATGGAGTGTGACCCTGGATATCTGTAGTAATGTCTGAGTGATGGAGTGTGACCCTGGATATCTGTAGTAATGTCTGAGTGATGGAGTGTGACCCTGGATATCTGTAGTAATGTCTGAGTGTTGGAGTGGGACCCTGGCTATCTGTAATGATGTCTGAGTGATGGAGTGTGACCCTGGCTATCTGTAATAATGACTGAGTGATGGAGTGTGACCCTGGCTATCTGTAATGATGTCTGAGTGATGGAGTGTGACCCTGGCTATCTGTAATAATGACTGAGTGATGGAGTGTGACCCTGGATATCTGTAATAATGACTGAGTGATGGAGTGTGACCCTGGCTATCTGTAATGATGTCTGAGTGATGGAGTGTGCCCCTGGCTATCTGTAATGATGTCTGAGTGATGGAGTGTGCCCCTGGCTATCTGTAATGATGTCTGAGTGTTGGAGTGTGCCCCTGGCTATCTGTAATGATGTCTGAGTGATGGAGTGTGACCCTGGATATCTGTAATAATGACTGAGTGATGGAGTGTGACCCTGGCTATCTGTAATGATGTCTGAGTGATGGACTGTGACCCTGGCTATCTGTAATGATGTCTGAGTGTTGGAGTGTGACCCTGGCTATCTGTAATGATGTCTGAGTGTTGGAGTGTGCCCCTGGCTATCTGTAATGATGTCTGAGTGATGGAGTGTGCCCCTGGCTATCTGTAATGATGTCTGAGTGTTGGAGTGTGACCCTGGATATCTGTAATAATGTCTGAGTGTTGGAGTGTGACCCTGGCTATCTGTAATGATGTCTGAGTGATGGAGTGTGACCCTGGCTATCTGTAATGATGTCTGAGTGTTGGAGTGTGACCCTGGCTATCTGTAATGATGTCTGAGTGATGGAGTGTGCCCCTGGCTATCTGTAATGATGTCTGAGTGTTGGAGTGTGACCCTGGATATCTGTAATAATGTCTGAGTGTTGGAGTGTGACCCTGGCTATCTGTACATAATGTCTGAGTGTTGGAGTGTGACCCTGGCTATACGTACATAATGACTGAGTGTTGGAGTGTGACCCTGGCTATCTGTAATGATGTCTGAGTGTTGGAGTGTGACCCTGGCTATCTGTAATGATGTCTGAGTGTTGGAGTGTGCCCCTGGCTATCTGTAATGATGTCTGAGTGATGGAGTGTGCCCCTGGCTATCTGTAATGATGTCTGAGTGTTGGAGTGTGCCCCTGGCTATCTGTAATGATGTCTGAGTGATGGAGTGTGACCCTGGATATCTGTAATAATGACTGAGTGATGGAGTGTGACCCTGGCTATCTGTAATGATGTCTGAGTGATGGAGTGTGACCCTGGCTATCTGTAATGATGTCTGAGTGTTGGAGTGTGACCCTGGCTATCTGTAATGATGTCTGAGTGTTGGAGTGTGACCCTGGCTATCTGTAATGATGTCTGAGTGTTGGAGTGTGACCCTGGCTATCTGTAATAATGTCTGAGTGTTGGAGTGTGACCCTGGCTATCTGTACATAATGTCTGAGTGTTGGAGTGTGCTCCTGGATATCTGTAATGATGTCTGAGTGTTGGAGTGTGCTCCTGGATATCTGTAATGATGTCTGAGTGTTGGAGTGTGCTCCTGGCTATCTGTAATGATGTCTGAGTGATGGAGTGTGCCCCTGGCTATCTGTAATGATGTCTGAGTGTTGGAGTGTGACCCTGGATATCTGTAATAATGTCTGAGTGTTGGAGTGTGACCCTGGCTATCTGTACATAATGTCTGAGTGATGGAGTGTGACCCTGGCTATCTGTAATGATGTCTGAGTGTTGGAGTGTGACCCTGGCTATCTGTAATGATGTCTGAGTGTTGGAGTGTGCCCCTGGCTATCTGTAATGATGTCTGAGTGATGGAGTGTGCCCCTGGCTATCTGTAATGATGTCTGAGTGTTGGAGTGTGACCCTGGCTATCTGTAATGATGTCTGAGTGTTGGAGTGTGACCCTGGCTATCTGTAATAATGTCTGAGTGTTGGAGTGTGACCCTGGCTATCTGTACATAATGTCTGAGTGTTGGAGTGTGACCCTGGCTATCTGTAATGCCAACACCAGAGGCCAACACCAGAGGCCAACATCAGAGGCCAACATCAGAGGCCAACACCAGAGGCCAACACCAGAGGCCAACATCAGAGGCCAACACCAGAGGCCAACACCAGAGGCCAACACCAGAGGCCAACACCAGAGGCCAACACCAGAGGCCAACACCAGAGGCCAACACCAGAGGCCAACATCAGAGGCCAACATCAGAGGCCAACACCAGAGGCCAACACCAGAGGCCAACACCAGAGGCCAACACCAGAGGCCAACACCAGAGGCCAACATCAGAGGCCAACATCAGAGGCCAACACACGGATGCTGTTGCTCTGCCATTAACAACACATTTTGTTGTTGTGAAATGACCCTCTAAGAAACCTGTAATACTGTAACAATACTGTATTCAGGACATTTTATGGAATTTATATTTATTGTCATGTGATTCTATTTTCTGTCCCCAAATCACTATATCGTAATCTGTATATAGTTGTTAGTTAGATATACTAATGCTGCAGAAGCATGTACTGTTTGAGGAAATAGCCTGAATAGACTGAATAGCTGAATAGCCAAATACAGCCTAATATTACAGCTCTGGCCATTATTCTGCATCCCATTGGACTAATTACTGATCATTTATCGTTGCTGTCGGAGAAAAAATCTCTTATCTCCTAAACGGATACTTTTCAGCAAATGGAAGAAAATTGCCATATTTTCCCATTAACAAACATACAATTACATAACTTTTCTCAAGTTATTTTGAATAAATTTTCTTGGACCTAGATTCATTAAATATTCAGAGTTCATTGACGGGAGTTACTGCTTTCAATACAACAACAAAAAATCATCCCACAGCGACGCTTGTTTAGGGAAAAATAAATACTGTATTATACTGTGACTTGTGTTAAACCACTGGAGTTAAATAAATATATAAACATTATATATGTTGGTTCTGAATTTCTATAATAAACATTTATCAAGTGGTGTGAGAGTTTCTTTGAGGGCAATTTCCTTTACGTTAGCTGTTGCCTAAGTAATACAAACAAAAGCACAACCTGTATCTACAACTTGTAGTAATTCACTGGTAGGCTATACTACACTATACTATAATGTACTCTGCTATACTACACTGAACCCGGTAACATACATAAACACTAGTCTTGTACTACACAGTACAAATAAAAGTGTTAATTTAACTCCTAAGAGTTGAATTCAACACTGTTTCAGATAACATTTGGTTCCAGTCTACATAGTGTTAAAGTCACTCTACAGGTAGTGTCACATTTTCATAGTCAATTTGACTCAAAATGGTGTTACAATTCACACACAAATGTGTAATATTTTTTCATTCCACTAAATTGAGTTGAATTTACACTGCAATGACTGCATAATTTTACAAATTTGACAAGACAAAAATTCCCCTTGTTATTACTCATCCTGGGTTAAAATATGTCAACACTGTAATTTTTACACCCCCTTTTTTACTTTGTACATTCATCTCAGACTTGGTTACCTTTCCCCCATCCTCCTGGGACTTTAAATACCTATTTGTTGTGTGCAGGACTGGGCAATGGGAGAATCTCTCAATTGCATACTGTTCGCCTCCTCAAAACCCATTGGAGGAGAAGGTCAGAGGGACGGGACGCCTGGCTTATTCATCCAATGGGTTTTGAGAAGTTGGAGAGGAGAGAGGACGCGAGGAGTATGCAGCTGACATTCTCCCAATATCTGTAGTGAAGGAGACTATTAACTGAGAGATTAGTTTTTGTGGCCCCTCTGAACTACAGACTGGAGGAAGCTGCTGGGAAAGTACCCTTTAGAATGTCTCGGCCTTGTTTCCTTATCAACACACACCCTGTACAAACCTGGCCCTTACATACCTCCTCCCTGAGTTTGGACATTAGAGGGCAGAGGTCAGCCTAGATGGAAACTGGAGGATCTTTGTTAGCGTAAGGAACAGGTCTTTCCAAGGTAAGCTGAAGGGGAGTGGCTGCCCTGGGTGGTTTTGTGAAGTTGAGTGCTGGACACACAAACACCCAGTGTTCTTTTAGAACCCGATGGAAAAATATCTGTACCACAGGAGGTTGGTGCCACCTTAATTGGGGAGGACGGGCTCGTAGTAATGGCTGGAACGGAATATATGGAATGGCATCCAACTCATTAAACACCTGGTTTCCAAGTGTTTGATACTATTCCATTCACTCCATCCCAGCCATTATTGACCCCTCCTGCCAACCACTCTCAAGCATATTTGACTTGTGTAGTTGCCAGTCCTGTGTTAGACTTGACGTGTATGTTCCCTGGGGGGGGGGGGGGGGGGTCAAGGCAAACACCATCTCTCCCTCTGACTCACCAACCTCCATCTAACATTATATAAACCAGGGCTAAATATAACTCCACAACTCACATAGGTGACTGTGAGAGGGCGATTGTCTTCTGAGTGTGGGTTGATGAAAGATATTAACTCATGATTCTGTGTGTTGCTGCTCTGTATGTAGGAGGGACTCTACACATGCAAACTACACTGCTTGGATTTCAAGCATTCAATGTTAGGCAGCTTGCAGTATTACTTACATACAACTATACCTCACACTAGTTAACAGTCAACAGGAGGATTGTTTGCGTGAAGTGAATACAGCTAGCCCAGGTGGATGTTTCTGCACGTTGTTAAGTATGTAGTCATCTGGTGTGGTAAGGCCGCCATCTGGTGGCATCTGCAGGAAGAGCATGTGAGTCAATATCAGTAGCTAGTATTGGCGGTCACCAAAAAATAACTACCCGGTACATCTTTCTGCAGCTAACCAAACTCTGATACATTTCACAAACATAGAAACAGTTGGAGTTGGAGTATAAAGTTTTTATTCCATTTCAAGATGCAAGTATAATATGAAACATGTTAGAGAATAAATATGTACAATAAAAGTTGAATAAAGAAAGAGAAGCAGGTAAAAGGTAAACCTATCATACAAGAACTCAATAACTCTGACTACTGGAAAAGAAAAAGAACCCAAGGAAGAAGCCATATCAGACCTTAATGTATTCTGGGAAAGGAGATGAATG
>NC_052311.1:8400795-8469013 GCF_016432855.1 Salvelinus namaycush | reverse complement strand
ATTGTCAACCAAAAGCAGTAAATAAAATGTCAAATCAACTAAACACAAAACGAACGTGTACGCACACAAACCATCAAATAAAGACCTGTTACCATCATTCATTCTGACTGGAGATCAGTGCAGAGTTGATATAATGGCTGACTGCTACCATGTGTCGGCTGTTAAAGAGATGCTGGTGCTGACATCACCATTTCATGGGCTGGGAGCTATCCGTTTGGTCCAAGGAGAAGGATTTGATCATGGATCCAATACTGATGTTGCTATTTTGTGGCAGAATTATATTTCATAAAAAGGTATAAAGTTACTTATGGTTTCACTATTTTACAGGAGACTTGATTCTAGCGATGATAAATAAAAACAAAATCAGACTTCACAGTAGTATAATTTGTTTTTGTTAAATACATCGGCCTACACAGAACAAGAAACAGGAAAATTCTTGTTATTGGAGGCAGTTGCAAAATCAATCAGCCAATTGACCCTCGACCTCTCCATCGATCACAACTGTTGATCGTCACACTGATACATGTACTGTAACCCATAGTGACTTTCAACCAATCAGGGCCTTTATTACATCATAGCCAATAGGCAAAATTTTACTTTTTTACAATCAGTGTTCCATTCACAAACTGTAACCACGGTCACCTCAACCTATCAGCCAATCACAACCTCTCAATACAATATATATGTGAATATACTTTCTCAGAGGCTACTTAGCTTTACCTCTGTAATATAGAAGTTTAAATACTCTCCTGAAATCAGACAACTTCCTAAAAACCATAATGTCACATCACCTCTCTAACATCCATTCAACCGACCATTCTGTGTTCTGAGGAAAGACTACAGATGGATATATAGAGGATTCTGTGTTCTGAGGAAAGCCTACAGATGGATATATAGAGGATTCTGTGTTCTAAGGAAAGCCTACAGATGGATATATAGAGGATTCTGTGTTCTAAGGAAAGCCTACAGATGGATATATAGAGGATTCTGTGTTCTGAGGAAAGCCTACAGATGGATATATAGAGGATTCTGTGTTCTAAGGAAAGCCTACAGATGGATATATAGAGGATTCTGTGTTCTAAGGAAAGCCTACAGATGGATATATAGAGGAAAGAAATAAGGAACAGAGCAGTCGTCCAAAAACTCTACAACTCAACTTGATACGCTATGATAACGCATCATCACATCCTTAACAAGAATAAGCCTATAGTAAGTTCTGCAGGCAGCTGAAAATGAGTGTCAATGAATGAATGATCCTTTTGAGATCTCTCTCTCTCAGGAGGTAGGATGGGGGATTTACAGGGGTCCTGGGGTAGCAGGTAGCTACTGTAGCTCAAAGGGGCTCCACTTTGCCTGGGGCCTGGGGGTTTCCAGAAACAGGATGGGGGATCAAAAGAAGATCTGCTTGGCATCTGACGGGTTCTGCTCCATGGGACAGTAGGGGCATTTCAGTCTGAGGAGATGGAAGACAGAGTTAGACATATACAGACCGGTAGGAGAGTTTAACCACAGAGTTCCACAGGTCTGACTGTCAATGGTTGAGTGCCTGTTTGTCTGCCTGTCTGTCTGTCAACCTGGATCAGACTCACTTTCCAGCGTTGGTGAGTTTGTTGAGGGCGTCTCTGGAGATGACGTGTCCACAGATGAGCTTCATGGGAGGGTTGCTCTCTGACGTCTGCTGCCGGAGGATGGGACAGGCGAACACGGAGTGGTACCAGCACTTCTTCCCCAGGTCTATCTCAATCTGGAGGGAGGGGAGACGTTACCCTTCTATGACAACCTTCATTAATAATCCATTATAAATGGTTATAGTATTATACATGTTATTTTCTATTTATTTTATGAATAGTTATGAATAACAATTATTGCTTTTAAATGCTAATAAATACTCTGAGGATTCACCACCCAGAGAAAGTCATGAGAGCATAGAAAGGGAGACTTACAGGCAGCTCGTCCTTGTGTGTCCAGACTCCGCTACACTGTCTCTGTTCAATCACCTGTTTGATGTTCATCAGGACTGGTAGAGCCATGCAGCCTGACGCAAAACTGACAGAGAATACCATTCAACACAGAGAAACAGACATGGAAATCACAGATACAGTTGAAGTCGGAAGTTTACATACACCTTAGCCAAATACATTTAAACTCAGTTTTTCACAATTCCTGACATTTAATCCAAGTAAAAAAACTGTCAAAGGTCAGTTACGATCACCACTTTATTTTAAGAATGTGAAATGTCAGAATAATTGTAGAGAGAGTGATTTATTTCAGCTTTTATTTCTTTCATCACATTCCCAGTGGGTCAGAAGTTTACATTCTACCAAATACTAATTGAGTGTATTGCCTTTAAATTGATTTAACTTGGGTCAAACGTTTCAGGTAGCCTTCCACAAGCTTCCCACAATAAGTTGGGTAAATTTTGGCCATTTTGCCACAACTTTGGAAGTATGCTTGGGGTCATTGTCCATTTGGAAGACCCATTTGCGACCAAGCTTTAACTTCCTGACTGATGTCTTGAGATGTTGCTTCACTATATCCACATAATTTTCCTTCTTCACGATGCCATCTATTTTGTGAAGAGCACCAGTCCCTCCTGCAGCAAAGCACCCCCACAACATGATGCTGCCGCCCCCGTGCTTCACGGTTGGGATGCTGTTCTTCGGCTTGCAAGCCTCCCCCTTTTTCCTCCAAACATAACGATGGTCAATATGGCCAAACAATTCTATTTTTGTTTCATCAGACCATAGGACATTTCTTCATAAAGTACGATCTTTGTCCCCATGTGCAGTTGCGAACCGTAATCTGGCTTTTTTTATGGCGGTTTTGGAGCAGTGGCTTCTTCCTTGCTGAACGGCCTTTCAGGTTATGTCGATATAGGCCTCGTTTTACTGTGGATGTAGATACTTTTGTATCTGTTTCCTCCAGCATCTTCACAAGGTCCTTCGCTGTTGTTCTGGGATTGATTTGCACTTTTTGCACCAAAGTACGTTCATCTCTAGGAGACAGAAAGCGTCTTCTTCCTGAGCGGTATGACGGCTGCGTGGTCCCATGGTGTTTATACTTGCGTACTATTGTTTGTACAGATGAACGTGGTACCTTCAGGCATTTGGAAATTTCTCCCAAGGATGAACCAGACCTGTGGAGGTCTACAATATTTTTTCTGAGGTCTTGGCTGATTTCTTTTGATTTTCCCATGATGTCAAGCAAAGAGGCACTGAGTTTGAAGGTAGGCCTTGAAATACATCCACAGGTACACCTCCAATTGACTCAAATGATGTCAATTAGCCTATCAGAAGCTTCTAAAGCCATGACAATTTTCTGGAATTTTCCAAGCTGTTTAAAGGCACAGTCAACTTAGTGTATGTAAACCTCTGACCCACTGAAATTGTGATTCAGTGAATTATAAGTGAAATAATCTGTCTGTAAACAATTGTTGGAAAAATTACTTGTGTCATGCACAAAGTAGATGTCCTAACCGACTTGCCAAAACTATAGTTTGTTAACAAGAAATTTGTGAAGTGGTTGAAAAACAAGTTTTAATGACTCCAACCTAAGTGTATGTAAACTTCTGACTTCAACTGTACATACTGCAGTGAAAAACAATGACAAGGAATCTTACTATCAGCGTTATACTGCTGTGTGTGTGTGAGTGTCTAACCTGACACTGAGAGGTGACTCTACAGATAGCCCCAGCAGAGCGCAGGCGTCCCTGGTGAAGCTGTTACAGATGTCAGCCCACTGGTTGGTCTCTAGCAGAGAGCGGTAGGGAGAGTTCTCTATGCCGTGCCGCAGGTACACCAGACTACCCATGAGGATCTGGATGTCTGGGGGAGAGGAGACACTGCTATAATGGGTGTCTGGAGGGAGAGGTCTGGGGGAGAGGAGGAAGTGGTCATGGAGGAGGGAGGAAGGATGTCTGGGGGAGAGGAGACACTGTTATTCGGAATGTCTGGGGGAGAGGAGACAGTGTTATTCAGGATGTCTGGGGGAGAGGAGACAGTGTTATTCAGCATGCCTGTGGAAGACAGTGGTCATGGAGGAGGGAGGAAGGATGTCTGGGGGAGAGGAGACACTGTTATACAGCATGTCTGTGGGAGACAGTGGTCATGGAGGAGGGAGGAAGGAAGGTGTCCATTCACAGACTATTGGAACAGATCATTAGTCAGTCAGCTGGTAAGAGAAAGAAGCTATGAAGTCCTGTAAGAAAGCTATTGAGAAAACAATAAGGGTTTCTTATTGGACAGGTAGTTCCTCCCTGTTTCAGTAAAAAAAAAAATATATATATATGTTTGGTGCCTAATGAACATCCCTGTCAAAAAGCTCTTCAAGATCACTAGGAGCCCCCAACCAGGGTGTCAGACAGACAGTCCCTACCTCTCTTCAAGATCACCAGGAGCCCCCAGCCAGGGTGTCAGACAGACAGTCCCTACCTCTCTTCAAGATCACTAGGAGCCCCCAACCAGGGTGTCAGACAGACAGTCCCTACCTCTCTTCAAGATCACCAGGAGCCCCCAACCAGGGTGTCAGACAGACAGTCCCTACCTCTCTTCAAGATCACCAGGAGCCCCCAGCCAGGGTATGTCTGTCCCTACTTCTGGTGCTGTGAGGTAATGGACTGTTAGTGCCTACGTTCAGACCATCATATACCTGCTGCCTAAAATTCTATCTGTCCCACCCTGCTGACCTGAACAGGGCCCAAGCTGTCTGTGTTCCTACCTCTCTGGTGCTGTGAGGCGAAGGGCTGGAAGTGCCTGGCGTACTGTAGCGCCTCCAGCTGGTTGGTGATGCCTCCGTTTAACAGGCTGATGAAGTAGAGGCGGTGCAGCTTGAACTCCAGGGTACTGTTCAGGTCCAGCAGGCGCTGCCGGTTTGTTACTGCCCACCTGGAGCCAGGGAGAGAGAGGATTGTAATCATTAGTGCACACCGTAGCAAACAGTTGTAAACTGAAAACAATCATTTCTATTGGACAAATTCAGGTAGGTCCCTCCCTGTTTCCTTCTGTTTGGCTCCTAGTGAATAGACCCCAATTCAATCAATTCAGGAAGTCACCCGAAATTCTAATTGACCTTTAACCCTGGCATTTCAGATCTCAATTGTGTTCACTACTCTCAAGTTAATCAGTTACTGAATGGCTGAAAATGATCAAAGAGGGGTTTGATTCACATTCAACTGCACACAGAGAGGAGGTACAGTACATACTCTAGTGCTGGTCTGAGGTCAGTATATAACAGAGAGGAGGTACAGTACATACTCTAGTGCTGGTCTGAGGTCAGTATATAACAGAGAGGAGGTACAGTACATACTCCAGTGCTGGTCTGAGGTCAGTATATAACAGAGAGGAGGTACAGTACATACTCTAGTGCTGGTCTGAGGTCAGTAAATAACAGAGAGGAGGTACAGTACATACTCTAGTGCTGGTCTGAGGTCAGTATATAACAGAGAGGAGGTACAGTACATACTCTAGTGCTGGTCTGAGGTCAGTAAATAACAGAGAGGAGGTACAGTACATACTCCAGTGCTGGTCTGAGGTCAGTATATAACAGAGAGGAGGTAGAGAGGAGGTACAGTACATACTCTAGTGCTGGTCTGAGGTCAGTATATAACAGAGAGGAGGTACAGTACATACTCTAGTGCTGGTCTGAGGTCAGTATATAACAGAGAGGAGGTACAGTACATACTCTAGTGCTGGTCTGAGGTCAGTATATAACAGAGAGGAGGTACAGTACATACTCTAGTGCTGGTCTGAGGTCAGTATATAACAGAGAGGAGGTACAGTACATACTCTAGTGCTGGTCTGAGGTCAGTAAATAACAGAGAGGAGGTACAGTACATACTCTAGTGCTGGTCTGAGGTCAGTATATAACAGAGAGGAGGTAGAGAGGAGGTACAGTACATACTCTAGTGCTGGTCTGAGGTCAGTATATAACAGAGAGGAGGTACAGTACATACTCCAGTGCTGGTCTGAGGTCAGTATATAACAGAGAGGAGGTACAGTACATACTCTAGTGCTGGTCTGAGGTCAGTATATAACAGAGAGGAGGTACAGTACATACTCTAGTGCTGGTCTGAGGTCAGTATATAACAGAGAGGAGGTACAGTACATACTCTAGTGCTGGTCTGAGGTCAGTATATAACAGAGAGGAGGTACAGTACATACTCTAGTGCTGGTCTGAGGTCAGTATATAACAGAGAGGAGGTACAGTACATACTCCAGTGCTGGTCTGAGGTCAGTATATAACAGAGAGGAGGTACAGTACATACTCTAGTGCTGGTCTGAGGTCAGTAAATAACAGAGAGGAGGTACAGTACATACTCTAGTGCTGGTCTGAGGTCAGTATATAACAGAGAGGAGGTAGAGAGGAGGTACAGTACATACTCTAGTGCTGGTCTGAGGTCAGTATATAACAGAGAGGAGGTACCATACATACTCTAGTGCTGGTCTGAGGTCAGTATATAACAGAGAGGAGGTACAGTACATACTCTAGTGCTGGTCTGAGGTCAGTATATAACAGAGAGGAGGTACAGTACATACTCTAGTGCTGGTCTGAGGTCAGTATATAACAGAGAGGAGGTACAGTACATACTCTAGTGCTGGTCTGAGGTCAGTATATAACAGAGAGGAGGTACAGTACATACTCTAGTGCTGGTCTGAGGTCAGTAAATAACAGAGAGGAGGTACAGTACATACTCTAGTGCTGGTCTGAGGTCAGTATATAACAGAGAGGAGGTAGAGAGGAGGTACAGTACATACTCTAGTGCTGGTCTGAGGTCAGTATATAACAGAGAGGAGGTACAGTACATACTCTAGTGCTGGTCTGAGGTCAGTATATAACAGAGAGGAGGTACAGTACATACTCTAGTGCTGGTCTGAGGTCAGTATATAACAGAGAGGAGGTACAGTACATACTCTAGTGCTGGTCTGAGGTCAGTATATAACAGAGAGGAGGTACAGTACATACTCTAGTGCTGGTCTGAGGTCAGTAAATAACAGAGAGGAGGTACAGTACATACTCTAGTGCTGGTCTGAGGTCAGTATATAACAGAGAGGAGGTACAGTACATACTCTAGTGCTGGTCTGAGGTCAGTATATAACAGAGAGGAGGTACAGTACATACTCTAGTGCTGGTCTGAGGTCAGTATATAACAGAGAGGAGGTACAGTACATACTCTAGTGCTGGTCTGAGGTCAGTATATAACAGAGAGGAGGTACAGTACATACTCTAGTGCTGGTCTGAGGTCAGTATATAACAGAGAGGAGGTACAGTACATACTCTAGTGCTGGTCTGAGGTCAGTATATAACAGAGAGGAGGTACAGTACATACTCTAGTGCTGGTCTGAGGTCAGTATATAACAGAGAGGAGGTACAGTACATACTCTAGTGCTGGTCTGAGGTCAGTATATAACAGAGAGGAGGTAGAGAGGAGGTACAGTACATACTCTAGTGCTGGTCTGAGGTCAGTATATAACAGAGAGGAGGTACAGTACATACTCTAGTGCTGGTCTGAGGTCAGTATATAACAGAGAGGAGGTACAGTACATACTCTAGTGCTGGTCTGAGGTCAGTATATAACAGAGAGGAGGTACAGTACATACTCTAGTGCTGGTCTGAGGTCAGTATATAACAGAGAGGAGGTACAGTACATACTCTAGTGCTGGTCTGAGGTCAGTATATAACAGAGAGGAGGTACAGTACATACTCTAGTGCTGGTCTGAGGTCAGTATATAACAGAGAGGAGGTACAGTACATACTCTAGTGCTGGTCTGAGGTCAGTATATAACAGAGAGGAGGTACAGTACATACTCTAGTGCTGGTCTGAGGTCAGTATATAACAGAGAGGAGGTACAGTACATACTCTAGTGCTGGTCTGAGGTCAGTAAATAACAGAGAGGAGGTACAGTACATACTCTAGTGCTGGTCTGAGGTCAGTATATAACAGAGAGGAGGTAGAGAGGAGGTACAGTACATACTCTAGTGCTGGTCTGAGGTCAGTATATAACAGAGAGGAGGTACAGTACATACTCTAGTGCTGGTCTGAGGTCAGTATATAACAGAGAGGAGGTACAGTACATACTCTAGTGCTGGTCTGAGGTCAGTATATAACAGAGAGGAGGTACAGTACATACTCTAGTGCTGGTCTGAGGTCAGTAAATAACAGAGAGGAGGTACAGTACATACTCTAGTGCTGGTCTGAGGTCAGTATATAACAGAGAGGAGGTAGAGAGGAGGTACAGTACATACTCTAGTGCTGGTCTGAGGTCAGTATATAACAGAGAGGAGGTACAGTACATACTCTAGTGCTGGTCTGAGGTCAGTATATAACAGAGAGGAGGTACAGTACATACTCTAGTGCTGGTCTGAGGTCAGTATATAACAGAGAGGAGGTACAGTACATACTCCAGTGCTGGTCTGAGGTCAGTATATAACAGAGAGGAGGTACAGTACATACTCCAGTGCTGGTCTGAGGTCAGTATATAACAGAGAGGAGGTACAGTACATACTCCAGTGCTGGTCTGAGGTCAGTATATAACAGAGAGGAGGTACAGTACATACTCTAGTGCTGGTCTGAGGTCAGTAAATAACAGAGAGGAGGTACAGTACATACTCTAGTGCTGGTCTGAGGTCAGTATATAACAGAGAGGAGGTACAGTACATACTCTAGTGCTGGTCTGAGGTCAGTAAATAACAGAGAGGAGGTACAGTACATACTCTAGTGCTGGTCTGAGGTCAGTATATAACAGAGAGGAGGTAGAGAGGAGGTACAGTACATACTCTAGTGCTGGTCTGAGGTCAGTATATAACAGAGAGGAGGTACAGTACATACTCTAGTGCTGGTCTGAGGTCAGTATATAACAGAGAGGAGGTACAGTACATACTCTAGTGCTGGTCTGAGGTCAGTATATAACAGAGAGGAGGTACAGTACATACTCTAGTGCTGGTCTGAGGTCAGTATATAACAGAGAGGAGGTACAGTACATACTCTAGTGCTGGTCTGAGGTCAGTATATAACAGAGAGGAGGTACAGTACATACTCTAGTGCTGGTCTGAGGTCAGTATATAACAGAGAGGAGGTACAGTACATACTCTAGTGCTGGTCTGAGGTCAGTAAATAACAGAGAGGAGGTACAGTACATACTCTAGTGCTGGTCTGAGGTCAGTATATAACAGAGAGGAGGTAGAGAGGAGGTACAGTACATACTCTAGTGCTGGTCTGAGGTCAGTATATAACAGAGAGGAGGTACAGTACATACTCCAGTGCTGGTCTGAGGTCAGTATATAACAGAGAGGAGGTACAGTACATACTCTAGTGCTGGTCTGAGGTCAGTATATAACAGAGAGGAGGTACAGTACATACTCTAGTGCTGGTCTGAGGTCAGTATATAACAGAGAGGAGGTACAGTACATACTCTAGTGCTGGTCTGAGGTCAGTATATAACAGAGAGGAGGTACAGTACATACTCTAGTGCTGGTCTGAGGTCAGTATATAACAGAGAGGAGGTACAGTACATACTCCAGTGCTGGTCTGAGGTCAGTATATAACAGAGAGGAGGTACAGTACATACTCTAGTGCTGGTCTGAGGTCAGTAAATAACAGAGAGGAGGTACAGTACATACTCTAGTGCTGGTCTGAGGTCAGTATATAACAGAGAGGAGGTACAGTACATACTCTAGTGCTGGTCTGAGGTCAGTATATAACAGAGAGGAGGTACAGTACATACTCTAGTGCTGGTCTGAGGTCAGTATATAACAGAGAGGAGGTACAGCACATACTCTAGTGCTGGTCTGAGGTCAGTATATAACAGAGAGGAGGTACAGTACATACTCTAGTGCTGGTCTGAGGTCAGTAAATAACAGAGAGGAGGTACAGTACATACTCTAGTGCTGGTCTGAGGTCAGTATATAACAGAGAGGAGGTAGAGAGGAGGTACAGTACATACTCTAGTGCTGGTCTGAGGTCAGTATATAACAGAGAGGAGGTACAGTACATACTCTAGTGCTGGTCTGAGGTCAGTATATAACAGAGAAGAGGTACAGTACATACTCTAGTGCTGGTCTGAGGTCAGTATATAACAGAGAGGAGGTACAGTACATACTCTAGTGCTGGTCTGAGGTCAGTATATAACAGAGAGGAGGTACAGTACATACTCTAGTGCTGGTCTGAGGTCAGTAAATAACAGAGAGGAGGTACAGTACATACTCTAGTGCTGGTCTGAGGTCAGTATATAACAGAGAGGAGGTAGAGAGGAGGTACAGTACATACTCTAGTGCTGGTCTGAGGTCAGTATATAACAGAGAGGAGGTACAGTACATACTCTAGTGCTGGTCTGAGGTCAGTATATAACAGAGAGGAGGTACAGTACATACTCTAGTGCTGGTCTGAGGTCAGTATATAACAGAGAGGAGGTACAGTACATACTCTAGTGCTGGTCTGAGGTCAGTATATAACAGAGAGGAGGTACAGTACATACTCTAGTGCTGGTCTGAGGTCAGTATATAACAGAGAGGAGGTACAGTACATACTCTAGTGCTGGTCTGAGGTCAGTATATAACAGAGAGGAGGTACAGTACATACTCTAGTGCTGGTCTGAGGTCAGTAAATAACAGAGAGGAGGTACAGTACATACTCTAGTGCTGGTCTGAGGTCAGTATATAACAGAGAGGAGGTACAGTACATACTCTAGTGCTGGTCTGAGGTCAGTATATAACAGAGAGGAGGTACAGTACATACTCTAGTGCTGGTCTGAGGTCAGTATATAACAGAGAGGAGGTACAGTACATACTCTAGTGCTGGTCTGAGGTCAGTATATAACAGAGAGGAGGTAGAGAGGAGGTACAGTACATACTCTAGTGCTGGTCTGAGGTCAGTATATAACAGAGAGGAGGTACAGTACATACTCTAGTGCTGGTCTGAGGTCAGTATATAACAGAGAGGAGGTACAGTACATACTCTAGTGCTGGTCTGAGGTCAGTATATAACAGAGAGGAGGTACAGTACATACTCTAGTGCTGGTCTGAGGTCAGTATATAACAGAGAGGAGGTACAGTACATACTCTAGTGCTGGTCTGAGGTCAGTATATAACAGAGAGGAGGTACAGTACATACTCTAGTGCTGGTCTGAGGTCAGTATATAACAGAGAGGAGGTACAGTACATACTCTAGTGCTGGTCTGAGGTCAGTAAATAACAGAGAGGAGGTACAGTACATACTCTAGTGCTGGTCTGAGGTCAGTATATAACAGAGAGGAGGTAGAGAGGAGGTACAGTACATACTCTAGTGCTGGTCTGAGGTCAGTATATAACAGAGAGGAGGTACAGTACATACTCCAGTGCTGGTCTGAGGTCAGTATATAACAGAGAGGAGGTACAGTACATACTCCAGTGCTGGTCTGAGGTCAGTATATAACAGAGAGGAGGTACAGTACATACTCTAGTGCTGGTCTGAGGTCAGTATATAACAGAGAGGAGGTACAGTACATACTCTAGTGCTGGTCTGAGGTCAGTAAATAACAGAGAGGAGGTACAGTACATACTCTAGTGCTGGTCTGAGGTCAGTATATAACAGAGAGGAGGTACAGTACATACTCTAGTGCTGGTCTGAGGTCAGTATATAACAGAGAGGAGGTACAGTACATACTCTAGTGCTGGTCTGAGGTCAGTATATAACAGAGAGGAGGTACAGTACATACTCTAGTGCTGGTCTGAGGTCAGTATATAACAGAGAGGAGGTACAGTACATACTCTAGTGCTGGTCTGAGGTCAGTAAATAACAGAGAGGAGGTACAGTACATACTCCAGTGCTGGTCTGAGGTCAGTATATAACAGAGAGGAGGTACAGTACATACTCTAGTGCTGGTCTGAGGTCAGTAAATAACAGAGAGGAGGTACAGTACATACTCTAGTGCTGGTCTGAGGTCAGTATATAACAGAGAGGAGGTAGAGAGGAGGTACAGTACATACTCTAGTGCTGGTCTGAGGTCAGTATATAACAGAGAGGAGGTACAGTACATACTCTAGTGCTGGTCTGAGGTCAGTATATAACAGAGAGGAGGTACAGTACATACTCTAGTGCTGGTCTGAGGTCAGTATATAACAGAGAGGAGGTACAGTACATACTCTAGTGCTGGTCTGAGGTCAGTATATAACAGAGAGGAGGTACAGTACATACTCTAGTGCTGGTCTGAGGTCAGTATATAACAGAGAGGAGGTACAGTACATACTCTAGTGCTGGTCTGAGGTCAGTATATAACAGAGAGGAGGTACAGTACATACTCTAGTGCTGGTCTGAGGTCAGTATATAACAGAGAGGAGGTACAGTACATACTCTAGTGCTGGTCTGAGGTCAGTATATAACAGAGAGGAGGTACAGTACATACTCTAGTGCTGGTCTGAGGTCAGTAAATAACAGAGAGGAGGTACAGTACATACTCTAGTGCTGGTCTGAGGTCAGTATATAACAGAGAGGAGGTAGAGAGGAGGTACAGTACATACTCTAGTGCTGGTCTGAGGTCAGTATATAACAGAGAGGAGGTACAGTACATACTCTAGTGCTGGTCTGAGGTCAGTAAATAACAGAGAGGAGGTACAGTACATACTCTAGTGCTGGTCTGAGGTCAGTATATAACAGAGAGGAGGTAGAGAGGAGGTACAGTACATACTCTAGTGCTGGTCTGAGGTCAGTATATAACAGAGAGGAGGTACAGTACATACTCTAGTGCTGGTCTGAGGTCAGTAAATAACAGAGAGGAGGTACAGTACATACTCTAGTGCTGGTCTGAGGTCAGTATATAACAGAGAGGAGGTAGAGAGGAGGTACAGTACATACTCTAGTGCTGGTCTGAGGTCAGTATATAACAGAGAGGAGGTACAGTACATACTCTAGTGCTGGTCTGAGGTCAGTATATAACAGAGAGGAGGTACAGTACATACTCTAGTGCTGGTCTGAGGTCAGTATATAACAGAGAGGAGGTACAGTACATACTCTAGTGCTGGTCTGAGGTCAGTATATAACAGAGAGGAGGTACAGTACATACTCTAGTGCTGGTCTGAGGTCAGTATATAACAGAGAGGAGGTACAGTACATACTCTAGTGCTGGTCTGAGGTCAGTATATAACAGAGAGGAGGTAGAGAGGAGGTACAGTACATACTCTAGTGCTGGTCTGAGGTCAGTATATAACAGAGAGGAGGTACAGTACATACTCTAGTGCTGGTCTGAGGTCAGTATATAACAGAGAGGAGGTACAGTACATACTCTAGTGCTGGTCTGAGGTCAGTTTATAACAGAGAGGAGGTACAGTACATACTCTAGTGCTGGTCTGAGGTCAGTATATAACAGAGAGGAGGTACAGTACATACTCTAGTGCTGGTCTGAGGTCAGTATATAACAGAGAGGAGGTACAGTACATACTCTAGTGCTGGTCTGAGGTCAGTATATAACAGAGAGGAGGTACAGTACATACTCCAGTGCTGGTCTGAGGTCAGTATATAACAGAGAGGAGGTACAGTACATACTCTAGTGCTGGTCTGAGGTCAGTATATAACAGAGAGGAGGTACAGTACATACTCTAGTGCTGGTCTGAGGTCAGTATATAACAGAGAGGAGGTACAGTACATACTCCAGTGCTGGTCTGAGGTCAGTATATAACAGAGAGGAGGTACAGTACATACTCTAGTGCTGGTCTGAGGTCAGTAAATAACATAGAGGAGGTACAGTACATACTCTAGTGCTGGTCTGAGGTCAGTATATAACAGAGAGGAGGTAGAGAGGAGGTACAGTACATACTCTAGTGCTGGTCTGAGGTCAGTAAATAACAGAGAGGAGGTACAGTACATACTCTAGTGCTGGTCTGAGGTCAGTATATAACAGAGAGGAGGTAGAGAGGAGGTACAGTACATACTCTAGTGCTGGTCTGAGGTCAGTATATAACAGAGAGGAGGTACAGTACATACTCTAGTGCTGGTCTGAGGTCAGTATATAACAGAGAGGAGGTACAGTACATACTCTAGTGCTGGTCTGAGGTCAGTATATAACAGAGAGGAGGTACAGTACATACTCTAGTGCTGGTCTGAGGTCAGTATATAACAGAGAGGAGGTACAGTACATACTCTAGTGCTGGTCTGAGGTCAGTATATAACAGAGAGGAGGTACAGTACATACTCTAGTGCTGGTCTGAGGTCAGTATATAACAGAGAGGAGGTACAGTACATACTCTAGTGCTGGTCTGAGGTCAGTAAATAACAGAGAGGAGGTACAGTACATACTCTAGTGCTGGTCTGAGGTCAGTATATAACAGAGAGGAGGTAGAGAGGAGGTACAGTACATACTCTAGTGCTGGTCTGAGGTCAGTATATAACAGAGAGGAGGTACAGTACATACTCTAGTGCTGGTCTGAGGTCAGTATATAACAGAGAGGAGGTACAGTACATACTCTAGTGCTGGTCTGAGGTCAGTATATAACAGAGAGGAGGTACAGTACATACTCTAGTGCTGGTCTGAGGTCAGTATATAACAGAGAGGAGGTACAGTACATACTCTAGTGCTGGTCTGAGGTCAGTATATAACAGAGAGGAGGTACAGTACATACTCTAGTGCTGGTCTGAGGTCAGTAAATAACAGAGAGGAGGTACAGTACATACTCTAGTGCTGGTCTGAGGTCAGTATATAACAGAGAGGAGGTAGAGAGGAGGTACAGTACATACTCTAGTGCTGGTCTGAGGTCAGTATATAACAGAGAGGAGGTACAGTACATACTCTAGTGCTGGTCTGAGGTCAGTATATAACAGAGAGGAGGTACAGTACATACTCTAGTGCTGGTCTGAGGTCAGTATATAACAGAGAGGAGGTACAGTACATACTCTAGTGCTGGTCTGAGGTCAGTATATAACAGAGAGGAGGTACAGTACATACTCTAGTGCTGGTCTGAGGTCAGTATATAACAGAGAGGAGGTACAGTACATACTCTAGTGCTGGTCTGAGGTCAGTAAATAACAGAGAGGAGGTACAGTACATACTCTAGTGCTGGTCTGAGGTCAGTATATAACAGAGAGGAGGTAGAGAGGAGGTACAGTACATACTCTAGTGCTGGTCTGAGGTCAGTATATAACAGAGAGGAGGTACAGTACATACTCTAGTGCTGGTCTGAGGTCAGTATATAACAGAGAGGAGGTACAGTACATACTCTAGTGCTGGTCTGAGGTCAGTATATAACAGAGAGGAGGTACAGTACATACTCTAGTGCTGGTCTGAGGTCAGTATATAACAGAGAGGAGGTACAGTACATACTCTAGTGCTGGTCTGAGGTCAGTTTATAACAGAGAGGAGGTACAGTACATACTCTAGTGCTGGTCTGAGGTCAGTATATAACAGAGAGGAGGTACAGTACATACTCTAGTGCTGGTCTGAGGTCAGTATATAACAGAGAGGAGGTACAGTACATACTCTAGTGCTGGTCTGAGGTCAGTATATAACAGAGAGGAGGTACAGTACATACTCCAGTGCTGGTCTGAGGTCAGTATATAACAGAGAGGAGGTACAGTACATACTCTAGTGCTGGTCTGAGGTCAGTATATAACAGAGAGGAGGTACAGTACATACTCTAGTGCTGGTCTGAGGTCAGTATATAACAGAGAGGAGGTACAGTACATACTCCAGTGCTGGTCTGAGGTCAGTATATAACAGAGAGGAGGTACAGTACATACTCTAGTGCTGGTCTGAGGTCAGTAAATAACATAGAGGAGGTACAGTACATACTCTAGTGCTGGTCTGAGGTCAGTATATAACAGAGAGGAGGTAGAGAGGAGGTACAGTACATACTCTAGTGCTGGTCTGAGGTCAGTATATAACAGAGAGGAGGTACAGTACATACTCTAGTGCTGGTCTGAGGTCAGTATATAACAGAGAGGAGGTACAGTACATACTCTAGTGCTGGTCTGAGGTCAGTATATAACAGAGAGGAGGTACAGTACATACTCTAGTGCTGGTCTGAGGTCAGTATATAACAGAGAGGAGGTACAGTACATACTCTAGTGCTGGTCTGAGGTCAGTAAATAACAGAGAGGAGGTACAGTACATACTCTAGTGCTGGTCTGAGGTCAGTATATAACAGAGAGGAGGTACAGTACATACTCTAGTGCTGGTCTGAGGTCAGTATATAACAGAGAGGAGGTACAGTACATACTCTAGTGCTGGTCTGAGGTCAGTATATAACAGAGAGGAGGTACAGTACATACTCTAGTGCTGGTCTGAGGTCAGTAAATAACATAGAGGAGGTACAGTACATACTCTAGTGCTGGTCTGAGGTCAGTATATAACAGAGAGGAGGTAGAGAGGAGGTACAGTACATACTCTAGTGCTGGTCTGAGGTCAGTATATAACAGAGAGGAGGTACAGTACATACTCTAGTGCTGGTCTGAGGTCAGTATATAACAGAGAGGAGGTACAGTACATACTCTAGTGCTGGTCTGAGGTCAGTATATAACAGAGAGGAGGTACAGTACATACTCTAGTGCTGGTCTGAGGTCAGTATATAACAGAGAGGAGGTACAGTACATACTCTAGTGCTGGTCTGAGGTCAGTAAATAACAGAGAGGAGGTACAGTACATACTCTAGTGCTGGTCTGAGGTCAGTATATAACAGAGAGGAGGTAGAGAGGAGGTACAGTACATACTCTAGTGCTGGTCTGAGGTCAGTATATAACAGAGAGGAGGTACAGTACATACTCTAGTGCTGGTCTGAGGTCAGTAAATAACAGAGAGGAGGTACAGTACATACTCTAGTGCTGGTCTGAGGTCAGTATATAACAGAGAGGAGGTAGAGAGGAGGTACAGTACATACTCTAGTGCTGGTCTGAGGTCAGTATATAACAGAGAGGAGGTACAGTACATACTCTAGTGCTGGTCTGAGGTCAGTATATAACAGAGAGGAGGTACAGTACATACTCTAGTGCTGGTCTGAGGTCAGTATATAACAGAGAGGAGGTACAGTACATACTCTAGTGCTGGTCTGAGGTCAGTATATAACAGAGAGGAGGTACAGTACATACTCTAGTGCTGGTCTGAGGTCAGTTTATAACAGAGAGGAGGTACAGTACATACTCTAGTGCTGGTCTGAGGTCAGTATATAACAGAGAGGAGGTACAGTACATACTCTAGTGCTGGTCTGAGGTCAGTATATAACAGAGAGGAGGTACAGTACATACTCTAGTGCTGGTCTGAGGTCAGTATATAACAGAGAGGAGGTACAGTACATACTCCAGTGCTGGTCTGAGGTCAGTATATAACAGAGAGGAGGTACAGTACATACTCTAGTGCTGGTCTGAGGTCAGTATATAACAGAGAGGAGGTACAGTACATACTCTAGTGCTGGTCTGAGGTCAGTATATAACAGAGAGGAGGTACAGTACATACTCCAGTGCTGGTCTGAGGTCAGTATATAACAGAGAGGAGGTACAGTACATACTCTAGTGCTGGTCTGAGGTCAGTAAATAACATAGAGGAGGTACAGTACATACTCTAGTGCTGGTCTGAGGTCAGTATATAACAGAGAGGAGGTAGAGAGGAGGTACAGTACATACTCTAGTGCTGGTCTGAGGTCAGTATATAACAGAGAGGAGGTACAGTACATACTCTAGTGCTGGTCTGAGGTCAGTATATAACAGAGAGGAGGTACAGTACATACTCTAGTGCTGGTCTGAGGTCAGTATATAACAGAGAGGAGGTACAGTACATACTCTAGTGCTGGTCTGAGGTCAGTAAATAACAGAGAGGAGGTACAGTACATACTCTAGTGCTGGTCTGAGGTCAGTATATAACAGAGAGGAGGTACAGTACATACTCTAGTGCTGGTCTGAGGTCAGTATATAACAGAGAGGAGGTACAGTACATACTCTAGTGCTGGTCTGAGGTCAGTATATAACAGAGAGGAGGTACAGTACATACTCTAGTGCTGGTCTGAGGTCAGTATATAACAGAGAGGAGGTAGAGAGGAGGTACAGTACATACTCTAGTGCTGGTCTGAGGTCAGTATATAACAGAGAGGAGGTACAGTACATACTCTAGTGCTGGTCTGAGGTCAGTATATAACAGAGAGGAGGTACAGTACATACTCTAGTGCTGGTCTGAGGTCAGTATATAACAGAGAGGAGGTACAGTACATACTCTAGTGCTGGTCTGAGGTCAGTATATAACAGAGAGGAGGTACAGTACATACTCCAGTGCTGGTCTGAGGTCAGTATATAACAGAGAGGAGGTACAGTACATACTCTAGTGCTGGTCTGAGGTCAGTAAATAACAGAGAGGAGGTACAGTACATACTCTAGTGCTGGTCTGAGGTCAGTATATAACAGAGAGGAGGTAGAGAGGAGGTACAGTACATACTCTAGTGCTGGTCTGAGGTCAGTATATAACAGAGAGGAGGTACAGTACATACTCTAGTGCTGGTCTGAGGTCAGTATATAACAGAGAGGAGGTACAGTACATACTCTAGTGCTGGTCTAAGGTCAGTATATAACAGAGAGGAGGTACAGTGCATACTCTAGTGCTGGTCTGAGGTCAGTATATAACAGAGAGGAGGTACAGTACATACTCCAGTGCTGGTCTGAGGTCAGTATATAACAGAGAGGAGGTACAGTACATACTCCAGTGCTGGTCTGAGGTCAGTATATAACAGAGAGGAGGTACAGTACATACTCTAGTGCTGGTCTGAGGTCAGTATATAACAGAGAGGAGGTACAGTACATACTCTAGTGCTGGTCTGAGGTCAGTATATAACAGAGAGGAGGTACAGTGCATACTCTAGTGCTGGTCTGAGGTCAGTATATAACAGAGAGGAGGTACAGTACATACTCCAGTGCTGGTCTGAGGTCAGTATATAACAGAGAGGAGGTACAGTACATACTCCAGTGCTGGTCTGAGGTCAGTAAATAACAGAGAGGAGGTACAGTACATACTCTAGTGCTGGTCTGAGGTCAGTATATAACAGAGAGGAGGTAGAGAGGAGGTACAGTACATACTCTAGTGCTGGTCTGAGGTCAGTATATAACAGAGAGGAGGTATAGTACATACTCTAGTGCTGGTCTGAGGTCAGTATATAACAGAGAGGAGGTACAGTACATACTCTAGTGCTGGTCTGAGGTCAGTATATAACAGAGAGGAGGTACAGTGCATACTCTAGTGCTGGTCTGAGGTCAGTATATAACAGAGAGGAGGTACAGTACATACTCCAGTGCTGGTCTGAGGTCAGTATATAACAGAGAGGAGGTACAGTACATACTCCAGTGCTGGTCTGAGGTCAGTATATAACAGAGAGGAGGTACAGTACATACTCCAGTGCTGGTCTGAGGTCAGTATATAACAGAGAGGAGGTACAGTACATACTCCAGTGCTGGTCTGAGGTCCTGCATCCTCAAGGCCTCCAGGATCCTGTTGAGTTCCAAGAATGGCTGCTTCATGCTCATGTCAATCACTACTCCAGACTCCTGGGAGATACACAAACAACAGAGAAGCCAGGCAGTTTTAATGCATATGAAATATACCAAATGTCTTCCATTCTGGTTCTGGGGACCAACAGGGTGTGCAGGCTTTTGTTTCATCTCAGCTGTTCACCTGACATAGGTCCTCTGCCACGCTCAGCATGCCTTGTCTGTACAGGTGTTCCACAATGGTCTCACTCAGGTACTTCTGTCTCTCAGGTGAGTCCCACACTGTCTCTGCCACCACTGCACTCACCTCTGCATCAAAGTTCTACAGAAACACAACCAGGAAACAACCAAAGGATAACCGGATAGAAAACACACAGAATCTGATGAAATTTCTCCCTTGTGTGCTTAAGGTACATTTTTACAATAATATTGGCTTAAACCGCAAGGGAGTTGTGTCATCATCTTTTCTAAAATGTAAAGATTCTACAATGAAAGCATTTATTGGGAAACTCTTACCCTGTCGATAGCTTTGCCGACTTTGGAGACACTGCCGTGGATGTCCTTGTGTCTGGAGGCCAGCAGCTGTACTGTTTCTTTAATGTTCTTACAACACTGGGCCATCGTCTGAGACAGCACCGAAAGATCTGCATCTTGTACCCCTGAAGGAGAGCCATATATTTAGAGAGTTGGTACATTGAGGTTTCTGCATTGTGATTGACATGACACAAAACTCTATGGCAGCCATGTTGGCGCCGTAGAAATATAATGACTTATACCATGCCATTGTTGAATACTCGTTTCTGATTGGCTTGAAGGGCATTCTAGAGCGTGCATTCATTCCCTATAACACACGGTATATTTGCACAGTGGAATTCAATGGCTATAGTTCATTCTTACATGTTCTATGTTTGAGCTGCTTTTGAATGCATAGCCCCTCGTTGATTATCCTTTACATATTTCTATGGTTATCAACCCCATTTCATGGGAACATTTTAACAATGCTATGTAACAGAATGTCTAGAATTAGAACGATATTCAAGTGATGTCTCTGCTCTGAAGGAGACAGCAATCAGGTTAAAACAAATCAGAACATTACAAGTTTAAAAAGGCTAAAAGCAGTCTTGTTGAATGTACATAAAGAAACCTTTGATTCACTTCTGTGCCTGAACCCTCACGAGTCAAGGCACGCAACCGGAGAAAAACAAGATTTCATTTCTCTAGGGCCAAATTGTTTAAATAACTTAAATTGCATATTGTTCCGTGCTTTAGTTGTACTCCTGCATCAAATTCCTCGAATATGGGGCCTGTAACAGTGTGTGCAGGTATCTTTCATTCTTTCACCATACACCTGCAAATAGCTTGATGACTTGAGTGAACACTACGTCTAAACTAGAGCGTGTAGATGGCTCTGCCTTACCGAATGTAACCAGCTGTCCCCGTAGCTCACAGACGCTGCGTAGTAGTTCGTCCAGCCGTTCCTCTGACTGGTGTCCGTACATGACGAACCTATGGAGGACCTTCTCCAGCTCCCGCTCCACACACGCACACTGCTCCATACCTAGACTGGGACTCTACCGCATTCACTACCACCTGGGAGAGACAAGACATATGGAACTAGGCCTAGGTCAGTGGTCCTCAAACCTCTCCCCGGGAACCACCAGACATTTCACAATATTGTTGTAGCCCTGAACCAGCTCACCTGATTCATCTAGTCAAAGGCTTGATGATTCGTTGACAGGTTGAATCAGGTGTGCTAGCTCTGGAATATAGCAAATACATAGAACAACTAGGGGTCCCCGAGTAGAGGTTTGAGAACCACTGAACAAGGTCACAGACAATAGCTCAACATTTTGCAATCCTCCCATTACCCCTACAGTTTTGTTTCACTACTGGTATAACTGATTTAGCCTAACTGGTCAACAAAATCCTTTATTAGTTGAATCAGATTTGCTAGAGCCTAAAGTGTGCAGTGGCACAGTATTCATAATCATTGACAGGCAACAGAAAATATGAAAGAAGACCAATCTATTCTAGATCAACAAGTGCAGATCAGTTGTTAGGCCTGAATGTGTTGGTCTCATTGACACATTAGGCATCCCTGCTGTATACATTTGAAAAACATTGCTTAGCAACTTTCCTCTTCTCTTCATAAAATATCAAAACTTTTCTTTTGAATTTTTCATCTGACAAATAAAAGTACTTGCTATAGTACGAAGCAAAACATACTGTAAACCAGCGGCTACTTTTGGAACCGTTTTGCTCGCTGAAGCTAATAGGCCCTGTCCATAGCCTCAAGCCCTCAACCAATGACATTCGACTGCAAAACAGGGTTTGAACGGTATGCTAACTAGCCAAATCGTTTGCTGTCACTTTGTTTGAGTCAAGTAGCTCGCTAAAGACTAACAATCTAGCCAGCTATGTTCTTGTTACTTACTAAACTGACAACAAATCTCTGATAACAGCTATGGTAGCAAATATCAAGTTAGCTACGCTAGCTAAGCTGACTAGCCATATCCACAACAATATTAACAGGACCAAGCCAGCTAGCTTGTTATCTAGCTGTATACGACGTCGTATCAAACACCACTTGGTTACAATGGCGATTATCATACAGCGAGAAATCCTAATGGCAACTGAGACATGTTGGTGAGTAAGTTAGCTAGCTACGTTTGTCGCATAACGTAAACAAACAGCTAGCTAACGGTAATGTAAACCTAGCATGGACCGAAGCTGTTTGTTTGACTTGGCAATAATGGTGTATTTTAATCGATTGCATAGTTAGAAAGATAGCCAGATTGTCCAAATATGTTTTCAATTCTCAAATATATCAACGACATGTCAGAAAATATCAAAATAAGTTAAAATAACAACATAAAACGTCAACATAAACACCACTTACCTGTCGTGACAGCTATTCTCCACCAGTCGTCCTTTGATCTGCGGAACTTCCTTTCTGTGTAGCATGTCTCGGATTTTCATAATAAAAGTACTGTAGTTACTTTACCCATGAATATAATGTTCTTAGACTACATTCAATGTTTCAGTTTTTACAGAGTGTAAAGATACTATGTTTTCAGAGTTCCATCCTCTGATGCATAATCATGTATGCCTATAAAACAAGTAAAATGTAGGTTTCAAAGTGATAGCATTTGATTCCAATATTAAATTTTCTCACAATAGCCTACAAGTTTATTGCGAACCCCAGGTGGTGCTGTATGGACGGTTATGAATGGAGATCTATGGCCAGATTGCAGACCTATGGTGAAGACAGGTGTGTGGCTTGGAGCTGCCCAGGGGATTTCCCACCTGTGATATAACTATCTGGTAATGACCCCAGACCGGCATTGATGTAAAATGCACACGCACGCACACACGCACGCACGCACACACACACACACACACACACACACAAACCATAATTATGCATGTAGATTACTGAAAGTCACTCATGAGACATGTCTCAATTATTCATGTAATCAATAAATTCAAGGTCTCAATTCCGTTGCTTCAATAACTTGCATTACCACATACTGAGTGTATCAAAATAAAGAAAAGTCTTGCACTAGGGATTCTGTGGTAAAGCTAATCAGTGGCGATTTTAGCATGTCAATCTTGGTGGGGCAAACTCCCCAAATTGTGTTTAGATGCATGCCAGCAAAGACCTACACAACACTAAACAATACACTAATGCACTTTAACAGTGACAAACAGTGCCTACATAAAGCCAACACCTTACCACTGCTACACCTGGCTATCAGAGGAGTCTTCTCTGGCAGCGAAACAGTTCCTTCAGCCTCATTTACTGCCTTTTACAAAAACATAGCTGATATGGCTGACTTGCTTAAACAAATGTGCTTTCTACTGACAATTGAGATGTACAAACTATGGCATAAGGGGACGACGAGCGGATAAGAGGCAATCCGTAATTTTGATTAAGACATTAATGAGGCCACTTTGCTGTAGGTGCATGGTGGTCAAACAAGCAAGGGGTGTACCACAGATTAGAGAAACACTAGTAAGTAAGATAAGTGTTGTTCTCTGCAGCTCCGTTGGTAGAGTATGGCTCTTGCAACGCCATTATAGTGAGTTTGATTCCCTGAACCACCCATACGTAAACATTGATGCAAGCTTGACTGTAAATGGCTTTGGATAAGAGTTTCTGCTAAATGGCATTTGATATTATTATATTAGGATATCTTTACAAGTCAAATTAACTCCAATTGATCTCGTCTTTCACTCCTTATGATCTAAACATGCATAATCACACTTCACAACAGACGATTGGAGGGATTTTTGCATGGGATCTTTCTAGAAGGCGTAATGAAACCCCCAATGGCTAGATTACAGTCATGCACATAAATCCTTACACACAGTGACAGATTCACAAACCACAATTACACCCCAAAAAGGACAACAAACTAGGGCAGTTGAAAAAAGACAGATTTGAAATGTAACCCTACTGGTTTCTATTCCGTCCTGTTTGTCATGAATACTAAGGGGTTGGTTGGTTCTAAAATACCCTCTATTCAGTCCTGTTTGTCATGAATACTAAGGGGTTGGTTGGTTCTAAAATACCCTCTATTCAGTCCTGTTTGTCATGAATACTAAGGGGTTGGTTGGTTCTAAAATACCCTCTATTCAGTCCTGTTTGTCATGAATACTAAGGGGTTGGTTGGTTCTAAAATACCCTCTATTCAGTCCTGTTTGTCATGAATACTAAGGGGTTGGTTGGTTCTAAAATACCCTCTATTCAGTCCTGTTTGTCATGAATACTAAGGGGTTGGTTGGTTCTAAAATACCCTCTATTCAGTCCTGTTTGTCATGAATACTAAGGGGTTGGTTTGTCATTAAATACCCTCCATTCAGTCCTGTTTGTCATGAATACTAAGGGGTTGGTTTGTCATTAAATACCCTCCATTCAGTCCTGTTTGTCATGAATACTAAGGGGTTGGTTGGTTCTAAAATACCCTCTATTCAGTCCTGTTTGTCATGAATACTAAGGGGTTGGTTGGTTCTAAAATACCCTCTATTCAGTCCTGTTTGTCATGAATACTAAGGGGTTGGTTGGTTCTAAAATACCCTCTATTCAGTCCTGTTTGTCATGAATACTAAGGGGTTGGTTGGTTCTAAAATACCCTCTATTCAGTCCTGTTTGTCATGAATACTAAGGGGTTGGTTGGTTCTAAAATACACTCTATTCAGTCCTGTTTGTCATGAATACTAAGGGGTTGGTTGGTTCTAAAATACCCTCTATTCAGTCCTGTTTGTCATGAATACTAAGGGGTTGGTTGGTTCTAAAATACCCTCTATTCAGTCCTGTTTGTCATGAATACTAAGGGGTTGGTTGGTTCTAAAATACCCTCTATTCAGTCCTGTTTGTCATGAATACTAAGGGGTTGGTTTGTCATTAAATACCCTCCATTCAGTCCTGTTTGTCATGAATACTAAGGGGTTGGTTGGTTCTAAAATACCCTCTATTCAGTCCTGTTTGTCATGAATACTAAGGGGTTGGTTGGTTCTAAAATACCCTCTATTCAGTCCTGTTTGTCATGAATACTAAGGGGTTGGTTGGTTCTAAAATACCCTCTATTCAGTCCTGTTTGTCATGAATACTAAGGGGTTGGTTGGTTCTAAAATACCCTTTATTCAGTCCTGTTTGTCATGAATACTAAGGGGTTGGTTGGTTCTAAAATACCCTCTATTCAGTCCTGTTTGTCATGAATACTAAGGGGTTGGTTGGTTCTAAAATACCCTCTATTCAGTCCTGTTTGTCATGAATACTAAGGGGTTGGTTGGTTCTAAAATACCCTCTATTCAGTCCTGTTTGTCATGAATACTAAGGGGTTGGTTTGTCATTAAATACCCTCCATTCAGTCCTGTTTGTCATGAATACTAAGGGGTTGGTTTGTCATTAAATACCCTCCATTCAGTCCTGTTTGTCATGAATACTAAGGGGTTGGTTTGTCATTAAATACCCTCCATTCAGTCCTGTTTGTCATGAATACTAAGGGGTTGGTTGGTTCTAAAATACCCTCTATTCAGTCCTGTTTGTCATGAATACTAAGGGGTTGGTTGGTTCTAAAATACCCTCTATTCAGTCCTGTTTGTCATGAATACTAAGGGGTTGGTTGGTTCTAAAATACCCTCTATTCAGTCCTGTTTGTCATGAATACTAAGGGGTTGGTTGGTTCTAAAATACCCTCTATTCAGTCCTGTTTGTCATGAATACTAAGGGGTTGGTTGGTTCTAAAATACCCTCTATTCAGTCCTGTTTGTCATGAATACTAAGGGGTTGGTTGGTTCTAAAATACACTCTATTCAGTCCTGTTTGTCATGAATACTAAGGGGTTGGTTTGTCATTAAATACCCTCCATTCAGTCCTGTTTGTCATGAATACTAAGGGGTTGGTTGGTTCTAAAATACCCTCTATTCAGTCCTGTTTGTCATGAATACTAAGGGGTTGGTTGGTTCTAAAATACCCTCTATTCAGTCCTGTTTGTCATGAATACTAAGGGGTTGGTTTGTCATTAAATACCCTCCATTCAGTCCTGTTTGTCATGAATACTAAGGGGTTGGTTGGTTCTAAAATACCCTCTATTCAGTCCTGTTTGTCATGAATACTAAGGGGTTGGTTGGTTCTAAAATACCCTCTATTCAGTCCTGTTTGTCATGAATACTAAGGGGTTGGTTGGTTCTAAAATACCCTCTATTCAGTCCTGTTTGTCATGAATACTAAGGGGTTGGTTGGTTCTAAAATACACTCTATTCAGTCCTGTTTGTCATGAATACTAAGGGGTTGGTTGGTTCTAAAATACCCTCCATTCAGTCCTGTTTGTCATGAATACTAAGGGGTTGGTTGGTTCTAAAATACCCTCTATTCAGTCCTGTTTGTCATGAATACTAAGAGTTGGTTGGTTCTAAAATACCCTCTCATGAGACTTGGCCTTGGTTTATCACAGCCCAAAGATAGGAGCACAGGAAATAAACACAGCCATATGAGTTTACTGTCTGAGGGGGAAATGAAGTATATTAGACCAGGCTGAGACTGCTGCACCCAACCTTATACTGAACCTACCTGACAATATGTTAGTACATATATTACTTCACTAGATCACTTTATAACAACATACATGATAGGAACAATGCACACTACTATGATGAGCATGTCTATAACAGTGCAGGATGTAGCCAGAAGTCTGGTGTTTGGGTGGGTGGGTGGGTGGGTATTGTATTGCTGTTAATAGAGTAGGTGTAGTTTTGTATTGGAGACGAAGTGGCTGCTGTGGTTAAAGTCCCTCCATAGTCGAGGTGCGAGGTGAGAGAGAGAGAGAGAGAGAGAGAGAGTGAGAGAGATGAGAGAGAGAGATGAGAGTGAGAGAAAGAGAGAGAGAGAGAGAGAGGGAGAGAGAGAAAGAGAGAGAGAGAGAGAGCGAGAGAGCGAGAGAGAGAGAGAGAGAGAGAGAGAGAGAGAGAGAGAGAGAGAGAGAGAGAGAGAGAGAGAGAGAGAGAGAGAACATCCAAGAGATTATCTGACCATACGGTATGCCTGAATTTAATGTAATACATGGACAAAAGTTAACAGTTATCTGGCTCACAATTTCCCTTCCATGTTTTGTCTGATAGTGATAGTGGTTCACTGCTCCTCCCATGTTGTGTCTGATAGTGATAGTGGTTCAATGTTCCTCCCATGTTGTGTCTGATAGTGATAGTGGTTCAATGTTCCTCCCATGTTGTGTCTGATAGTGACAGTGGTTCACTGTTCCTCCCATGTTGTGTCTGATAGTGATAGTGGTTCACTGTTCCTCCCATGTTGTGTCTGATAGTGATAGTGGTTCACTGTTCCTCCCATGTTGTGTCTGATAGTGATAGTGGTTCATTGTTCCTCTCATGTTGTGTCTGATAGTGACAGTGGTTCACTGTTCCTCCCATGTTGTGTCTGATAGTGATAGTGGTTCACTGCTCCTCCCATGTTGTGTCTGATAGTGATAGTGGTTCACTGCTTCTCCCATGTTGTGTCTGATAGTGATAGTGGTTCACTGTTCCTCCCATGTTGTGTCTGATAGTGACAGTGGTTCACTGTTCCTCCCATGTTGTGTCTGATAGTGATAGTGGTTCACTGTTCCCCCCATGTTGTGTCTGATAGTGACAGTGGTTCACTGTTCCTCCCATGTTGTGTCTGATAGTGACAGTGGTTCACTGTTCCTCCCATGTTGTGTCTGATAGTGACAGTGGTTCACTGTTCCTCCCATGTTGTGTCTGATAGTGACAGTGGTTCACTGTTCCTCTCATGTTGTGTCTGATAGTAACAGTGGTTCACTGTTCCTCCCATGTTGTGTCTGATAGTGACAGTGGTTCACTGTTCCTCCCATATTGTGTCTGATAGTGATAGTGGTTCAATGTTCCTCCCATGTTGTGTCTGATAGTGATAGTGGTTCACTGCTCCTCCCATGTTGTGTCTGATAGTGATAGTGGTTCAATGTTCCTCCCATGTTGTGTCTGATAGTGACAGTGGTTCACTGTTCCTCCCATGTTGTGTCTGATAGTGACAGTGGTTCACTGTTCCTCTCATGTTGTGTCTGATAGTGACAGTGGTTCACTGTGCTCTAACACAATGTGTAATGTCTGCCTGGTGATGTCTATGTGTATTTATAACGTGTCATAAAATAATGTACGCCAGTTTACTGTAGGAGAATCTGACAAACCATGGCAACCAAACCAACTGCTGTCCCCTGGCTCTCTGTCTGCTGAGGTCTCTGGTCCAGAATAAAACTATAGCTGGAGAGGATAGCTATGGGTGTAGGATGACATCGCCGCTTATACTTAAGTGATGATCTAGGATCAGTTTTGATACTTGCATCCTAATGTTTAAGTCTATAGCTGATGAAGAGTAAACTGATCCTAGGCCTGTGGTTAGAGACAGAGTCTGCCCAGATGTCCAGGGGAATGAGATCTCTCTGCCCCCTGACATAACGTTACTGCTGTAATGCTCCCTCAGTCACTGGGTGCATTCCAAATGGCTCCCTATTCCTTATCTAGTGCACTACTTTGGAACAGGCTCTGGTCAAAATTAGTGCACTACTTTGGAACAGGCTCTGGTCAAAATTAGTGCACTACTTTGGAACAGGCTCTGGTCATAATTAGTGCACTACTTTGGAACAGGCTCTGGTCATAATTAGTGCACTACTTTGGAACAGGCTCTGGTCAAAATTAGTGCACTACTTTGGAACAGGCTCTGGTCAAAAGTAGTACTCTATATAAGGAATAGGGTGCCTTTTTGTACTAAAGCCTACTGTCATTATGTTGCCTTGAATGAGACCAGCGATCAAGGAGGTTCCACTGGCTGTGCTGAATCAGTAAGAGGTTAGTCCCAGAGGGAACACTGCTTTATTGGGTTAGTCCCAGAGAGACCACTGCTTTATTGGGTTAGTCCCAGAGGGACCACTGCTTTATTGGGTTAGTTCGAGAGAGACCACTGCTTTATTGGGTTAGTCCCAGAGGGACCACTGCTTTATTGGGTTAGTTCGAGAGAGACCACTGCTTTATTGGGTTAGTTCGAGAGAGACCACTGCTTTATTGGGTTAGTCCCAGAGAGACCACTGCTTTATTGGGTTAGTCCCAGAGAGACCACTGCTTTATTGGGTTAGTCCCAGAGGGACCACTGCTTTATTGGGTTAGTCCCAGAGGGACCACTGCTTTATTGGGTTAGTTCGAGAGAGACCACTGCTTTATTGGGTTAGTTCGAGAGAGACCACTGCTTTATTGGGTTAGTCCCAGAGAGACCACTGCTTTATTGGGTTAGTCCCAGAGGGACCACTGCTTTATTGGGTTAGTTCGAGAGAGACCACTGCTTTATTGGGTTAGTTCGAGAGAGACCACTGCTTTATTGGGTTAGTCCCAGAGAGACCACTGCTTTATTGGGTTAGTCCCAGAGAGACCACTGCTTTATTGGGTTAGTCCCAGAGGGACCACTGCTTTATTGGGTTAGTCCCAGAGGGAACACTGCTTTATTGGGTTAGTCCCAGAGGGAACACTGCTTTATTGGGTTAGTCCCAGAGAGACCACTGCTTTATTGGGTTAGTCCCAGAGGGACCACTGCTTTACTGGGTTAGTCCCAGAGGGAACACTGCTTTATTGGGTTAGTCCCAGAGGGACCACTGCTTTATTGGGTTAGTCCCAGAGAGACCACTGCTTTATTGGGTTAGTCCCAGAGGGACCACTGCTTTATTGGGTTAGTTCCAGAGGGAACACTGCTTTATTGGGTTAGTCCCAGAGGGAACACTGCTTTATTGGGTTAGTCCCAGAGAGACCACTGCTTTATTGGGTTAGTCCCAGAGGGACCACTGCTTTACTGGGTTAGTCCCAGAGGGAACACTGCTTTATTGGGTTAGTCCCAGAGGGAACACTGCTTTATTGGGTTAGTCCCAGAGAGACCACTGCTTTATTGGGTTAGTCCCAGAGGGACCACTGCTTTATTGGGTTAGTCCCAGAGGGAACACTGCTTTATTGGGTTAGTCCCAGAGGGACCACTGCTTTATTGGGTTAGTCCCAGAGGGAACACTGCTTTATTGGGTTAGTCCCAGAGAGACCACTGCTTTATTGGGTTAGTCCCAGAGGGACCACTGCTTTACTGGGTTAGTCCCAGAGGGAACACTGCTTTATTGGGTTAGTCCCAGAGGGAACACTGCTTTATTGGGTTAGTTCGAGAGAGACCACTGCTTTATTGGGTTAGTCCCAGAGAGAACACTGCTTTAGTGGGTTAGTCCCAGAGGGACCACTGCTTTATTGGGTTAGTCCCAGAGGGAACACTGCTTTATTGGGTTAGTCCCAGAGGGAACACTGCTTTATTGGGTTAGTCCCAGAGGGACCACTGCTTTATTGGGTTAGTCCCGGAGGGAACACTGCTTTATTGGGTTAGTCCCAGAGGGAACACTGCTTTATTGGGTTAGTCCCAGAGGGAACACTGCTTTATTGGGTTAGTCCCAGAGGGAACACTGCTTTATTGGGTTAGTCCCAGAGGGAACACTGCTTTATTGGGTTAGTCCCAGAGGGAACACTGCTTTATTGGGTTAGTCCCAGAGGGAACACTGCTTTATTGGGTTAGTCCCAGAGGGAACACTGCTTTATTGGGTTAGTCCCAGAGGGACCACTGCTTTATTGGGTTAGTCCCAGAGGGACCACTGCTTTATTGGGTTAGTCCCAGGGGGACCACTGCTTTATTGGGTTAGTTCCAGAGAGACCACTGCTTTATTGGGTTAGTCCCAAAGGGACCACTGCTTTATTGGGTTAGTCCCAGAGGGCCCACTGCTTTATTGGGTTAGTTCCAGAGAGACCACTGCTTTATTGGGTTAGTCCCAAAGGGACCACTGCTTTATTGGGTTAGTCCCAGAGGGCCCACTGCTTTATTGGGTTAGTTCCAGAGAGACCACTGCTTTATTCGGTTAGTCCCAAAGGGACCACTGCTTTATTGGGTTAGTCCCAGAGGGAACACTGCTTTATTGGGTTAGTCCCAGAGGGAACACTGCTTTATTGGGTTAGTCCCAGAGGGACCACTGATTGTCCCCAACATGACAGAACAGGCAGACCAGACACACACACTCACACACACCTTGTTATACATTGTCTCTAGTTACGAGCAGAACCTTCCCAAGTAAAATCTCTCACTGGCCACAACTTAAACCTCAAAACAGAAATACCTCAGGGTGTTATTAACTTGGGTTTCCAAGCAAAGCAGCAACAGACAGCTGAACATGTTGTGTAACATGTGAACCTAAACACACCATGTGAACGTACTGTAGTTATTGTTAACCAAACGGTCTCACTAACACACAAACACAGTGCATAAGATGCCTGCCTGTGACAGTGTCCATTGGGTGGTCTGCAACTTTAACCCTTGACCTGGCTGGCTGACACCCAACCAGTCATTTGAGGCTCCAAACTTCCTCTCACCTCTCTCTCGCACACAAACACACATGCTCGCGCACACACACACACACACACACACACACACACACACACACACACACACACACACACACACACACACACACACACACACACACACACACACACACACACACACACACACACACACACACACACACACATGCACACCACTCACTCCCAACATCCTGAAAGACCAAAGAGTCCAGAAGTCTAGTAGGCCAGGTAGCCATTTTGTATACCCCTCTCTTCCCATTATTCTCCCCTCTCTTCCCATTTTCTCTTCTTCTTCCCTCTCTTCCCTTTCTCTCTACTTCTCCCCTTTCTTCCCATTCCTCTCCCCTCTCTTCCCATTCTCTCTTCTTCTCCTCTCTCTTCCCATGCCCTCCTCTTCTCCCCTCTCTTCCAGTTCCCTCTTCTTCTCCTCTCTCTTCCCATTCCCTCTTCTTCTCCCCCCTCTTCCAGTTCCCTCTTCTTCTCCCCCCTCTTCCAGTTCCCTCTTCTTCTCCCCTCTCTTCCAGTTCCCTCTTCTTCTCCTCTCTCTTCCCATTCCCTCTTCTTCTCCCCCCTCTTCCAGTTCCCTCTTCTTCTCCCCCCTCTTCCAGTTCCCTCTTCTTCTCCCCTCTCTTCCAGTTCCCTCTTCTTCTCCCCCCTCTTCCAGTTCCCTCTTCTTCTCCCCCCTCTTCCAGTTCCCTCTTCTTCTCCCCCCTCTTCCAGTTCCCTCTTCTTCTCCCCTCTCTTCTCATTCCCTCTTCTTCTCCCCTCTCTTCCCATTCCCTCTTCTTCTCCTCTCTCTTCCCATTCCCTCTTCTTCTCCCCCCTCTTCCAGTTCCCTCTTCTTCTCCCCCCTCTTCCAGTTCCCTCTTCTTCTCCCCCCTCTTCCAGTTCCCTCTTCTTCTCCCCTCTCTTCCCATTCCCTCTTCTTCTCCCCTCTCTTCCCATTCCCTCTTCTTCTCCCCTCTCTTCCCATTCCCTCTTCTTCTCCCCTCTCTTCCCATTCCTCTCCCCTCTCTTCCCATTCCCTCTTCTTCTCACCTCTCTTCCCATTCCTCTATCCTCTCTTCCCATTCCCTCTTCTTCTCCTCTCTCTTCCCATTCCCTCTTCTTCTCCCCTCTCTTTCCTTTCTCTCTTCCTCTCCCATCTCTTCCATTTCCTCTCCCCTCTCTTCTTCTCCCCTCTGTCCCCTCACTCTGGGCCCCAGGCAGCTAAACGTACCCTACCATCTCCTCCTGATAGTGTGAGTCTATATATAACCCAGGACTCTGTGACTGAGCTGGCTGGAAGTGTCAGATTCCATTGGCATCCATCCTGGCTGGAACAGCACCTGCTGCTAACTATAACTCCCCTCCCCTCCCCCGGAATCAGACAGGGTAGCTGCTGCCAAACCAAAACCCCCAACCCCAGCCTGTTAGAGAGAGGGGAAAAATGTAAGAAATCAAGGTTGGACTCATCAATTCCTTATCCTTGAGTCGTTTTGGAGGGGAGGGGCGGAGAGAGGCGGGGAGAGGGGCAGAGAGAGGGGGCCAAGAGAGGGGCAGGGAGAGTGGTGGCTCTCCTGTTGCTCTTTTCATAAGTGTCTCTTTATAATTCAGCTGGAGTCTATGAGTCTATGAGTCTATGAAGTGTCTGTGCTCAGACCGGCTCAGGCTGAGCTGCACTGTCTTGTGCTGTACTGGGCTGTACTGTACTGGGCTGTACTGTGCTGCACTGTACTGGGCTGTACTGTACTGGGCTGTACTGTACTGGGCTGTACTGTGCTGTACTGTACTGGGCTGTACTGTACTGGGCTGTACTGTACTGGGCTGTACTGGGCAGTACTGTGCTGTACTGTACTGAGCTGTACTGTGCTGTACTGGGCTGTACTGTGCTGTACTGGGCTGTACTGTACTGGGCTGTACTGGGCTGTACTGTACTGGGCTGTACTGTGCTGTACTGTACTGGGCTGTACTGGGCAGTACTGTGCTGTACTGTACTGGGCTGTACTGTGCTGTACTGGGCTGGGCTGTACTGGGCTGTACTGTACTGGGCTGTACTGTACTGGGCTGTACTGGGCTGTACTGGGCTGTACTGTACTGGGCTGTACTGTACTGGGCTGTACTGTACTGTACTGTACTGGGCTGTACTGGGCTGTACTGGGCTGTACTGTGCTGTACTGGGCTGTACTGGACTGGGCAGGGCTGTGCTGTGCTGTGCTGTACTGGGCTGTACTGTGCTGTGCTGTACTGGGCTGTACTGTGCTGTACTGTACTGGGCTGTACTGTGCTGTACTGTACTGGGCTGTACTGTACTGTACTGTACTGGGCTGTACTGGGCTGTACTGGGCTGTACTGTGCTGTACTGGGCTGTACTGGACTGGGCAGGGCTGTGCTGTGCTGTACTGGGCTGTACTGGGCTGTACTGGACTGGGCAGGGCTGTGCTGTGCTGTGCTGTACTGGGCTGTACTGTGCTGTACTGTACTGGGCTGTACTGTGCTGTACTGTACTGGGCTGTACTGTACTGTACTGTACTGGGCTGTACTGGGCTGTACTGGGCTATACTGTACTGGGCTGTACTGTACTGGGCTGTACTGTACTGTACTGTACCGTGCTGTACTGTGCTGTACTGTGCTGTACTGTACTGTGCTGTACTGTGCTGTACTGTGCTGTACTGTACTGTGCTGTACTGTACTGTGCTGTACTGTGCTGTGCTGTGCTGTGCTGTGCTGTACTGTGCTATGCTGTACTGTGCTGTACTGTGCTGTACTGTGCTGTACTGTTCTGTACTGTACTGTGCTGTACTGTGCTGTACTGGGCTGTACTGTGCTGGGCTGTACTGGGCTGTACTGTGCTGTACTGGGCTGTACTGGACTGGGCTTTACTGGGCTGTACTGTGCTGTACTGTACTGTGCTGTACTGGGCTGTACTTTACTGGGCTGTACTTTACTGGGCTGTACTGGGCTGTACTTTACTGGGCTGTACTTTACTGGGCTGTACTTTACTGGGCTGTACTGGGTTAAGGTAGAGCACAGTATTGCAGCAGCAGAAACAGCAGCTCTGTAATGGTTGAAGGTGGAGGCGGTAGTTATGTAGCTGTATTGCTGGACTGACTGGACTGACTAGATCGTGGAATAGAGGCAGTGGAATGAATGAGGGGAGTTATTCCAACACAGAAGAACTCACCCTAGGAAGGGAGAACCCCAGACATCTCCAGCCAAAGGTACAGTAGCGATCCCTCTGGCTTCCTCTGAAGTATCTCTATGACACACATACTGAGAAGGAGTGAGCTGACTGCAGCCACAAGGCATGGCAATGAGGAGAAACTAGATACAAGGTCTGTATGAAACAGAGCAAGAACGTTTATGTACCGCTCCCTTTTTAGGATGTAGCCTATTATTACTCTTCACTGTCTGTAACTTTTGATTACTTTACAAAATGCTTTCTGAAAGAAGTTCATTTTCATTTTATTGTAAAAGAAGCATGTGCAACTGAGATGCTATGCTAGCTGTTAGCAGAGCACACGCCTGAATGAACTTCTATGGTTGAACAATGCTAATTGCTAAGTCCTAATGCTAAAAATACTGAATGACAATGTTATTACGTTTTGATGAATCAATCATTCATCCCTATTTTCTACTAAAGTTAGTTATTACTTTAGAATGTGTAGGCTATTTCAAATTATACAGATGCCCATATACCTATACATATGTCCAACCAGACACCTATGTGTGCATGCCTGTCTCTCTGAGACACATGACTGAGTTAGCTTACTGGTTAGCCGGTAAGTTATTGTGACATTTGAACGATTAGGGCCTCATTGGCCTCATGGAATGATTAAGATGGCAAAATGAGTTCAAATTATGCTATGAATATTTTTATGTGTATCCTCTCAATTACACATTCACCCGAATAACTTGTAACACTGACAAAAACATATTAATCAATGCTTAGATGTAAATATGATAATTAGTAGTGTATGTGAGTACGTTGGTAATGCTACTTTGAAAACATTTACAAAACTGTGTATCTCTGCCCCCTGCACACACACACACAAACATACACACACACACCACAGGAGAAACTGGCTGGTCACCTGTGAGCCCTGAGTGGTGTAGCGATGGACAGCTGGACCCTCCGGGGGGACAGCTACTCCTTCCTCCGCAGCAGCGCTCCCTGCGTCTTCTCCCTGCGCCACCGTGACGGAACCCCGAACCACGTGGAGATCTTCGACATCACCAACATCCCCAGCCAACGCTCAGCCATCTCTGAGACCACCTGCCTCTGTGACATCTTTGGGGACGACTGTGAGTCACTCTCCAGTAGCCCAGCTACAGGGGCCTTCGTCCATCCTCCCGTCCCCCCACCCAGGAGGGAGGCAGCAGTGCCAGGGCAGAGCTCAGAGTTGCCCCCAGTGCTGCCCTGCATGGTGGATGAGCTGAACGACTCGACAAGTTCTTACCACACAGCACCAGAGAGATTTGAGGATTCTACAGAGAAGCTCAGTCCTCCAACGCAGAGGGAGAATAATTATAATTTATCTGAAGGCTGGGAGTCAGGAGCATTAGCTACTGCACTAAACAACTCATCATCATCGTGGACGTCTAAGGACATCAGCCCAAGACTAGAACAAGGAAATACAGCTCCAACACCTGGATGGAGGACAGAGGACTCCTCACCTGAGGTGCCTAGCCTTACCTTTAACACTACAACACCTTCACCTGGCTACAGTAATACTACAACACCTTCACCTGGCTACAGTAACACTACAACACCTTCACCTGGCTACAGTAATACTACAACACCTTCACCTGGCTACAGTAATACTACAACACCTTCACCTGGCTACAGTAATACTACAACACCTTCACCTGGCTACAGTAACACTACAACACCTTCACCTGGCTACAGTAATACTACAACACCTTCACCTGGCTACAGTAATACTACAACACCTTCACCTGGCTACAGTAATACTACAACACCTTCACCTGGCTACAGTAATACTACAACACCTTCACCTGGCTACAGTAACACTACAACACCTTCACCTGGCTACAGTAACACTACAACACCTTCACCTGGCTACAGTAATACTACAACACCTTCACCTGGCTACAGTAATACTACAACACCTTCACCTGGCTACAGTAATACTACAACACCTTCACCTGGCTACAGTAATACTACAACACATTCACCTGGCTACAGTAACACTACAACACCTTCACCTGGCTACAGTAATACTACAACACCTTCACCTGGCTACAGTAATACTACAACATCTTCACCTGGCTACAGTAATACTTCAACACCTTCACCTGACGGTAAAGGTTCAGCTTCATCAGTGGTCCAGCGTTCACCTGCCCCCTCACTACAGTGTAGAGAAACCCACTTGTCACCTAAACCAGAGAACAGATACTCCAGCCCTTCATCTGAATCCGTGGTCCCTGTGCATTCCATTGAGGCCGGAGACAGAGCTGTCTCACCTGGAGTCAGAGGCACAGCCTCCTCACCTGGCGATACAGATCTGTCTTTACCTGAGACCAGAGTAGCTCAGTGCTTACCTGAACCAAGGAACATCAGCCCCTCACCTGAGTTAATTGCCAACCCTTTTTCACCTGATTACATAGTGTCATTTGAACCTAGGGTTAGAGCCATAACACCTGAGTTAGTGGACTCCGTCAGTACACCTGACATAGAGGACACCGTCAGTACAGCTAAATTAGAGGACTCTGTTAGTACACCTGAGTTAGTGGACTACATCAGTACACCTGAGTTAGTGGACGCCATCAGTACACCTGACATAGAGGACACCGTCAGTACAGCTGAGTTAGAGGACACCGTCAGTACACCTGAGTTAGTGGATTACGTCAGTACACCTGAGTTAGTGGACTCCATCAGTACACCTGAGTTAGAGGACTCCATCAGTACACCTGAGTTAGAGGACTCCATCAGTACACCTGAGTTAGAGGACTCCATCAGTACACCTGAGTTAGAGGACTCCATCAGTACACCTGAGTTAGTGGACTCCATCAGTACACCTGAGTTAGAGGACTCCATCAGTACACCTGAGTTAGTGGACTCCATCAGTACACCTGAGTTAGAGGACTCCATCAGTACACCTGAGTTAGTGGACTCCATCAGTACACCTGAGTTAGTGGATTCCATCAGTACACCTGAGCTGATACCTCACATGTCCCCTGCAGAGAGAGACCTGAGATCCTCAGAGGAAGCCCAGAGCACTATCTCAACACCTGCCCCCAGGTACACCCCTCCTACACCTGTCACCTCCTCACCTGAGCTCAGGTCTACCAGTACCACACCTGAACTCAAATCAGCCAGCATCACACTTGAATTGAGATCAACCAGTGTAACACCTGAACTCAGTCTGCTCAGTGTTCCAACTGAAGTCTGTTTAGCTAGTATCACATCTAGTTCTGAACTACTCAGGTCAACGAGTCTCACACCTGATTTGAAATCGGATCCATCCTCCTCAACTAGCTCATACCACTCAGGTTCCTCCTCAACCTCAGACACCTGGACAAAAACGTCCTCAAGAACCCCCTCACCTGAAACAAGGTACTATAGAACCCTATCAAGAACCCCCTCACCTGAAACAAGGTACTATAGAACCCAATCAAGAACCCCCTCACCTGAAACAAGGTACTATAGAACCCTATCAAGAACCCCCTCACCTGAAACACGCTATAATAGGACCCTATCAAGAACCCCCTCACCTGAAGTAAGGTACACCAGCCCCCCTATAAAACCCAGGAGCTCAGCGCAGTCACCTGTGATCAGAATCACATCCTCCAGACCTGAGATCAAAAGAAGAGACCTCACACCTGAGGTACCTGGACAGGTAAAGGCCAAGTCCCTGGACCCTCGGTTCAACTCCTCCTCCCCCCAGGTCTCAGGTATCACCTACTCCATCCTCTCCCCAGAAGCCAGGGTCTTGGTGTCAACACCTGAGATCAATGGTCTCCTCTCCTCAGCTGAGCCACGAGGCAGAACACACCTGTCACCTGAGAGGAAGAGCACCACCCCTACCAAAGAGAACAGATGGAACAGTCTCTCACCTGACTCCATAGGTAGAGGTTCCTCACCTGGAAGCAGAGGTAGCAACTCCTCACCTGAGATTACAGGGATATACAGCTCTATCGTACATCTTCCTAAGACTAGAGAAATAGCTGCATCACCACAGCCGCCCAGATATAAAAACCTCTCACCTGAGTATAAAACCCCCTCACCTCCGAAGAGTCAAACTGTCTCACCTTATCCAACATATAAAACCCCCTCACCTCTGCCCAGGTACACAGCCCCCTCACCTGGAGTGGAAGCTGCTCGCTCCTCATCCGAGCTAAACACTTCAGCTGACTCACCTGGAGTAAAGAGTCCTGGCCCCTCACCTGAACGCAGGGCTTCGCCTGGCTCACCTGGAGTAAAGAGTCCTGGCCATTCACCTGAGCGCAGGGCTTTACCTGGCTCACCTGGAGTAAAGAGTCCTGGCCACTCACCTGAACGCAGGGCTTCACCTGGCTTACCTGGAGTAAAGAGTCCTGGCCACTCACCTGAACGCAGGGCTTCACCTGGCTCACCTGGAGTAAAGAGTCCTGGCCACTCACCTGAACGCAGGGCTTCACCTGGCTTACCTGAGAGGCGTGTTGGTGGCCTATCAGAGCGACTCATTACTAACGGCACCTCAAACCCATTGGGTAATCACCTTTCTCACGACTTCAGGGAAACATCACCTACTGAAGAGAGTAGAGAGATCACCTCTTCACCTGTACTAGGAGAAATCCCAGTCCCCTACAACTTCTCTGCCCACTCACCTGAGATCATAAACATCACACCTGAAATCAGAAACTTCATACCTGAAATCAGACCCATCTCACCTGATCCCACTGCTTCTTCAAGAGGAAGGGGCCCCTCCCTTTCACCTGACCACGGGGTCACAGGTAACTCACCTGTCCAGAGACTGGATGATCTGGAGCCTAAACATCCAGCCTCGTCTCTAACCCCTGACCTTAGTGACAGCAGCAACCCCTCACAGAAGTCTCCTACACCTAAGCACCCATGTAGAGAAACCTCACCCAACCCTAGGAATAAAACCATAGATAGGCTAACTGAAGAAGACATGGCTCATCGTATGGGTAAGGAAAACACCCCTTCTCCTCCCCTCACCAGGTTCACTCCAGTACACATCATACCCCCGGTCCCTGGGAGGCCACATGGCCACTGGGGAAACAGGAATCACAGACCCCCTGAGACCCAGGCCAATAAGGTCATAATGGAGTCTGAGAACATGATGGAGTCTGTCACAGAGGATGTGACATCCAGGGGAAGCCCCACTTTTTCATCTGTTGACAGTAACACCAGGGCCTACGACAGCCAATCACACCTGGAAAGGTTGGAAAGGGAGAGGGAGAGTGAGAGGGAGGAGGAGAGGGAGAGAGATGGGGATGAGGAGGAGGAGGAGAGGGAGAGAGATGGGGAAGAGGAGGAGGATGAGGAGAGGGAGATGTGGGAGATGCAAGATAGGGATAGAGAGAGGCAGAGGGAAAGAGAATGGAACAGGGAGAGGGAGATGGAGATAAGGGAAAGGGAGAAGGAGGAGAGGGAAAGAGAGATGGAGAGGCAGAGGGAGGAAGAGAGTGAAAGAGAGAGGGAGAGGAAAAGGGAGGAGGAGAGGGAAAGAGAGAGGGAGAGAGAGGAAAGGCAGAGACACAGGGAGGAAGAAAGGGAGAGGGCAATGGAGAGGGAGAGGGAGTGGCAAGCGGAGAGGGAGAGGGAAAGGGAAAGGGAGAGGCAGGGGGAGGAGCGGGTGCCTGGAAAGGGGGAGGGAAGGCAGGAGCAGGCCAGTTACAAGGGGGAACAGGTTGACCTGTCATTCAGTGTCAGGAATAGAAAAGGGCCTGCAAGCCGCGAAGCAGCTCCCACAAGCAGAGAGAGTCGAATGCCAGCAGCGCGCTCCTATTCAGAGAGCCTGCTCACCACCAGACTACAGCAGATACAACCGCTACAACAGCAACAACACGGTATACTGCACAGAGCTGCACACAGCTCCCAGCCAGAGACAGCCGGAGGAGGTGGACCGGGACCCACCAAGAAGATTCAGCCCCAGCCCAAGTACAAGCCTGCGATATCCCATCTCGGGAGCTCCGTTCCTGGATGCGTCTCAGTCGACGGCCCCAGCTCCAGCATGGGCAGCAAGCTGGATGAGGAGGACAACGAGGTGAAGTGGTTCAGTGACGTGACCTTCCGCAGCCTGTCCTCTGGATCCCCTCAGGTGGACTACCTGGACATTTACAACTCCAGCCACTGCTCCTCCACCGGAGCCTCCCAGCCTTCCATCCAGGACAGCCCAGCGGGGGCTAATGCAGCCTGGCTGGCCTACGCCGACCTCAGAGGGTCTGCTCCACGGCTGGACAATGAAGACTTCCCAGTCCCACGCCAGCAGCAGCAGCCCTCCTCTGGGGCTTATTATCCACCCCATGACGACCTGGACCCATCCAAAAAATATGAGATGGGCAGCTACGAGTGTGTGGACATGGCTGTGGAGAGAGAGGAGCCCAAGAAGGTACGGAGAGGAGTGCCCAAGAGACAGATCCAGCTGAAGAGAAGGAATACGGCCGAGCTGAAGATGGGTGAGAACAGCAATGGTAGTCCTGTCATGGTTCCTAGTCCTGTAATGGTTCCTGTGGTTCCTGTGGCTTCTATTGTTCCGATGGACAGTCCTTCTCTACAGAGACACAACAGAGAGACGTTGCAGAGACAACACAGCACTCCTCCGGCCTTGCAGGAAGCCTACTGCCCGGAACCCAGCCCTGAACCTGCCACCGAGAGGACTGAGCAGACCAAGAGGAATGGCAAGCTCCAGAAGTCTTTGTCCCTGGACGAGACATGTACCAAAACCAAGATGGCCACCTGCCTGATCAACAACATCCTCTCTAAGAAGATGCAGAATGTTGGTAAACAAACTGACCAGGAAGGAGAAGGAGGTGACCTCAGCCCCTCTGAGGCCAACACCTCTCCTCCCCCTGAGAGTGAGGCATCAACCCTTAAAGAGTCCACAAAACCAGAGACACCGAATCTGAGTTCCAACATAAATTCAGACGACAGTTTTTCTTCTGAGCACCTGGCTGTGAGAAGAGAGACCAGCCCAAACACTGACGTAAACAGACAACAGAGAAGTTTCGGAGTGAAATCCAGTGTTAGACCAATGAACCATACTATTAATACTAACTCCACTTCTCTACAGCGAAGCAACAAGAGGCCTGGACCTACCAGCACAACCCCTGAGATGAGTCCCGACGCACATTTTGCTCCAGTTACCTTTCCTCGGAGAAGCAACGAGAGAATTGAATCTCACAGCAACAGAAGCCCTAACCATGTTAGCCCTTGGATGAGGTCTGAGCGCCCTACTACTAGTTGTCCTCAGAGAAACAGTGACAGAACTGAGTCTCCTGCCAGAAACCCAAACTCTTGGAGAACTGACCCGGTCAAACCAGAGATGAGGTCTGAACTGGTGTTCCCGTTTGAGAGTAAAAAACCCACAGAGAAGAACGCCAGGATGGGGGGTAAGCAGACACATGACAGTAAATTGAGGGATGAGTGGGATGACAGTAAACGGAGGGATGAGAGGGATGGCAGTAAATGGAGGGATGAGAGGGATGACAAACAGGCAGGTGACTCAGCAGATGCAGCTGCCCGGAACACCAGCGTTCCCGCTGCCACCCGAGCCAGCAGCACGCAGGCAGGAATGACAAACACAAAGCTGGAATACCCCTCTGACTCTGAAAACCATAAACATCCGAGCGTCAAGAGCACCTACATGTCCAAAACACCAGAGATCACTCTGAAACCCAGCCCTGTTACAGAGATAAAGAAAACCTCTTCTCTCAACATTTCACTGTTGCCCGAGATGGAAACTAAACCTGAGGGTAACCACGAGACTGCCTCCCCTGGGAGGACCTGTCAGAGAGAAACAACAGAAGAAGACAGGACAGTGGAGACTTCAGATACAGAAACCAGAGATGAAGACAGGAGAATAGGGATTTCACATGGAGAAACACGAGAAGAAGAGAAGGGGGTGAATACCTTGAACAAGATGAATGAACAGACTGTGAATATGGATGCCAATAGGAACAGTAAAGTCAAAGCTCCCATGCACAAAGTGAGAGATGTGAGAAGGCTGGTGAAAAACACATACAACCTGTCGTTCAAGGCCATGCCAGCACCAGAGAAGGAGGAGAGGAGGGAGGAGAGGAGAGAGGAACAGAGACAGGAAAGGAGGGAGGAGAGAAAAGAGGAAAGGAAGGAGGAAAGGAGGGAAGAGAAGAAAGATGACAGAGTGGAAAGGAAAGAGGGGAGGTGTGAAGAGATAATAGTAAGGAGAGAAGAGAGGAAAGAGGAAAAGCTACCACCTCACCTAATATCTCTCCAGAAAGAGGAAAAGCTACCACCTCACCTAATATCTCTCCAGAAAGAGGAAAAGCTACCACCTCACCTAATATCTCTCCAGAAAGAGGAAAAGCGACCACCTCACCTAATATCTCTCCAGAAAGAGGAAAAGCTACCACCTCACCCAATATCTCTCCAGAAAGAGGAAAAGCTACCACCTCACCTAATATCTCTCCAGGAAGAGGAAAAGCTACCACCTCACCCAATATCTCTCCAGAAAGAGGAAAAGCTACCACCTCACCTAATATCTCTCCAGGAAGAAGAAAAGCTGATGCAGATAGAATTCAAAGCTATCAGCTGGAGAGAAAACAAAAACAAAACAATAACAATGTCCAACAAAACAGACAGAGAAACGTCTAGAGGCAAACCTAAGCCTGATTCTTTACAGCAGGTGTCCAAAGGACCCCGGGACCTCACTGATGTAGCACCTAAGAGTTGCGCAACAGAGGAAGTAGCTGTGACAGTGACAGAGACAGAGTCAAACCAACACAAGATCCCTGTACAGGACACTGTCAAAACAGAAACAGGCAACACCAAGGTGAAACCCAGTGAAACAGAGTCACCGAGAGTAACCAGGAGACACCGAAGTTTATCAGAGTCTAGTGACAAACCTGAAGTGGTGAGAAGAGATACCAAGCCACCTATGCTGGGCAGCAGCCCTAAACTCCCCAGTAAAGACAGAAGAGTGTCTTGTGCTTCTCTGGTGCTACAGGATGGATCCAATAAGCCTAAGTCATTCTCAGCCTTAGTTCCTGCCTGCTCCCCAGCTCCAGCTCCAGCATTCCCAGTCACAGCTCCAACCCTGGCCTCCTCACCCTCACTTGGTCCCAAAGCTTCGCCAGCCCCAGCTTCTCCTCCAGCACCAGCCTCATCTCCAGTTCTAGGCACTCCACCTTCCACTGTCCCCATCAAGACCCCTACCCCCAGCCACTCTGTGTCCATACTGGTCAAGGAGAAGGGCTACCAGGCAGATATTGGGTCTTTGGTCTCTGAGGCTGTGTCAGAGGCCATAACAAGGAGTGGGCGTGAAGGTGGGGTTGGAGGTGGGGGTGGGGGTGGAGGTGGAGGCGTCCCAGGGAAACATATCAACCAAATAGAGATCCCTCTTCAGACCCATGGACCCTCAGATGGGGGTACAAGTGACTCACACAGACAGAGAACTTACTCGTCCTCTTCTACATCCTATGTGAAAGCAGCGTCATCCGTATCATCCTCAAGCACTGTGAAAGAAACCTCATCCTTCTCCTCGACCTCTGTCAATGCGTCAACCTTCGCATCGTCTTCTGTGAATGCATCAACCTCAGCCTCATCCTTTTCCTCATCTTCCGTCAATGCATCAGCCTCTTCCTCTCATACCCTTTCGGCCCCAAATTCTCCCAGGCTTCGAAGAGACTCTGCTCAAACGGATGACAGTGTTAGGACCCCTTCAAATCAGGAGAGGGTTAGTGTCAGAGCCACGGTCAGAGACATAGAGCAACGCACGACATCATCACCACCACCATCACAGAAGAAAACACAGGAAGACACTGCTGAAAAAGAGACGGTGAAGAAATCAACCTACTCACCTAAGTTACCAGGCTCGCTACCAGGCTCACCAGCACTGATGAGAACATACCAACCACAGGTGATCGAGGTGAAGTCGTTGTCCAACGAAATACATGAACAAGATAAACAAGAGAAGAACATCACGTCAAGCACCAGACCGCAAACTATAGAGGTTCACTCAATAGCCAACAGTCCGCCAGTGGCACTGAAACCAAAGTTCAAACTGACAGATGCAAATTCATTGTCCAATGAAACACAGCAGACACCAGTGGAGGCAGCAACATCAACCTTCAAACAACACACAGAAGAGGAGAGACCTGTGAACAATGAGAAACCATCAACTTCAGCTACGAATATCCACAGACATCTATCGAACGATTCGATACCACCGTCTAACTACAATAAAAAGTTATCTGTTTCTGCAGTGTCCAGCTACAGGCCTTCACCTAACAAGACAACAATCATCGCTAATTTCTCTCACAAACCAGTGTCAACAACAGCAGACACAGAGACATCCAATGAAAGGCCAAAGCAACCAGAGGCATCAACCCAGGGACAAGGAGAGGCCCCCAGCTACACACAGAGACCCACAACCCTCACAGTCTCAGCCCCAGCTCCAGCTTCAGCCCCAGCTCCGAACCAAGCCCCTGCTGCCCCAGCTCCTGCCCAAGTCCCTACCCATGCCCCTGCCCAAGTCCCTACCCATGCCCCTGCCCAAGTCCCTACCCATGCCCCTGCCAAAGGCTCTACCAATGCCCCTGCCCAAGTCCCTACCCATTCCCCTGCCATACACTCAAGCCAGCCAGCTGTTGTGGATATAACCAACCACCTGCAGCATCCAAAAACAACAACAGCGTACCCTCAGGAGCAAACTATGCCGGTTACCTTCAACAATACAAACCAACCTGCCACGGTATCCACAAACACACAGGCTCCCGTATACACACACCACATACACACACAGCAGCCCATACACAGATCCTTGTCCAGTGACCACTCGCAGAGGGCAGACGACCTGCGTTTCTACGCATCAGATGACCCGCCTAGTTACGACGAGAGAGAGAGGTTCAGCCCCCTCCACCTACCTGACCTGCCCCAGAGGAAGCTGAACCGCGACCACCCCTCCTCTTCCTTCTCCTCTGCCTCCTCCCGTCCCCCTCCCTGCTCCTGCACCTCTGGCTGCCCCTCCCACGGCCTTACACCCCCTCACCACCACCACTCCCCCCACACCCCTCCCTTCCCCTCCCCCTCCCCCTCCCCCCTCCCCCGGTCAACCCCCTCTCCGCCTACACCAGTGCAGAGCGGATCCCCATTCTCTGAGATCAATCGGCTACCAGCCCAGCTCTCCCAAATCATCCACCCTCCCCAGCCCCACCCAGCCTCCTCCAGGCATGTACCAGTCCCTCCACCAACCCCACCCCTCCATACTCCAGCCCTGCCTGGCTGACCGCCCTCTCCAGCACCCCCAACACATGGAACCCCGTCGGGCCCCCACTCTCCACTGCTCCCCCCAGGGCCAGCCATCTGTCTCCGGGGGCCCCTACAGTGACCTCAGCCACTCTCCCAACCTGCCCCCTATGGACCCTCAGTACTTGTGCAGCTCACAGAGCCTAGGGCCATCCTATGGATCTGATTATGGGAGTCTGTCTGGGTCTGACTACCCAGACAGTACAGGTGGTCTGGGTTACGGGCAAACCCCTCGCAGGGTCCTCATGGATCCTGACACGGGGAAGTATTTCTACATTGAGGTGCCTGTGCAGCCACTGAGGAAGATGCTGTTTGATCCAGAGACAGGCCAGTACGTGGAGGTACTCATCCCTCAGAGTACCATGTCTCACTCCAGCCTTTACCCTACCTTGACCGCCCCCTACTCCACCACCTCAGCGGCCCCCTACTCCTCCATCCACAACCCCAATATATATTCCCCTACCCCCCAGTACCTTCCCTATGGCCCCCCTCCTCCTGCACCTCACCCCCAGTCCCAGCCCCAGCCACCCCGCCACCCAGAGGCTCCAGCCCCAGGGACGATGCACCAGAATGGGGCTCAGGTCGGCTACGGGTCCAAGCCGGAGCCCCAGAATCATGCACCTCTGGACCAGAGCTACCTGGATAGCATGTACTACGTCCCTACAGGCATGAACACTAGCCCCCCGGACTGTTACCACAAACAACCCTTCAGTCTGCCCAACGCGGGGGGGAAGAGGGCCTGAAATAGTCGTCTTCCTGGTGCCTGTACGGTCTCAGAATACAGCCATGCCAGGTTGTATATGAGGAGGTATAATGTAAGCCTCAGGCCTTGTTGTTAGCTTTGTTTCTCTGGCAACTGGACTGGAGTGAATGATTCTTTAAATGTGGTTGTTTGTTGTTTTGTTGTTTATGTTCTTCGCTGCTTTTTATTTGCCTGGTTGCCCGATTATGTTAGCTTTTTATGCATTGATTTGGTAAGAGAAAAAAACTATTATCGTGTTTGAAGGTCCTTGATGATATTTCTGGGATTTCTAATTATATTTTTCTTCGACAAAAAGCAAAAATCTAAATGTACTACTGGTTACCTAAAAGCCATCAGGTTATCTTATCCATTCTCATAGATTATTCATTCAATCTAAACACTTACTGTTTGCATTTACATTACGTTTAGATACATGTTTCAATGCATACGTCTAATATTTGAAATAAATTCACCTTGTATTAAAACCAATATCTCCTAAAGACTTGAAACTGCTATTTGGGAAGATCTCATGTATGTGATGTTTTTCTCTGTTTATTATTGAATGAATAGGTTTTGTTCACAAAGAAGCTGCAATGACACTAATAAAAATGTGTAAGATATTGAATGTAATAAAACTACTGTAGAATGCCCTGGTCTGTTCTGTCTTGATATTTCTGAATAGATAGCCTACTTCTGAATAGATACTGTAGGCTGGCATTCAATCCAACACCTGACAGATGGAGTTTTTCCAGACCATGTGGCCTGACCAAAAGAAGCATTGCCTTCCCCTGCTAAGACGTTGCATGCATCAACCAATGGTGGCGTGCTACATTATGACAGCTGTTGACCTCAAGATATCTGGCATGCATCAGCAAAGCCTGGACAGAGGAACGTGCCCAAACTCTAATCCCTAATGACCATGTGACTTGATCAAGAGGAACTCCTGGCCCTACTGCACCAATAAGCTTCGGGAGGGACTTTTTTTAATACTCCACCTACTCAAAAGTACTCATAAACCATGCCTGCCGAGTGGCGCCACGGTCTAAGACACTGCATCACTACAGATCCGGGTTCGATCCCAGGCTGTGTTGCAGCCCGCCGCTACCGGGAGACCCATGAGGCAGCGCACAATTGTCCGGGTTAGGGGAGGGTTGGCCGCCAGGTATGTCCTTGTCCCATCGTGCTCTAGTGCCTCCTTGTGGCGGGCCGGACGCATGCACGCTGACTTTGGTAGCCAGCTGTACGTTATTTCCTCCGACACATTGGTGTGGCGGGCTTCCGGGTTAAGTGAGCAGTGTGTCAAGAAGCAGTGCGGCTTGGTGGGGTCGTGTTTCGGGGGACGCATGGCTCTTGACCTTCGCCTCTCTCGAGTCCGCACGGGAGTTACAGCGATGGGACAAGACGGTAACTACCAATTGGGGAGATAAAAGGGGTAAAAAGTACCAAAAAAAAAATATATTGGTACACACACACCTCTTAGGATGAGGTCAAGCATGGCCTGCGGTCCATCTCTCTGTGCTCAGACTGACATCTAGTGGTGAGGAGAGGGAGCCATGGGAGAAGTTAAGAGGATGACAGAACACTACTGTACAGAGATGACATCATACTGTAGCTGTTTTCATTCTCCTCTGGGAATGTTGCATCAGCCCTGAATACCAGGCTCCTGTGATTCCCTTTTCCCTGGATAGCAACTCCATGTCAACTACACTTTCATCTTTATTCTGTCAACCCAATACTATTACACACATCATTCATCATGACTTTGCAGTTGTCTTATACCAATGTCTTGAAGTGTAAAGGACAACATTTTGTTCAGATCTTAACACTAATATTTCTAAGGCCTAGATTAAATTTGGACCATAGAAGATATGCGCTATAGCGCTACGTAAATGCAAATTCTGCGAAAGCAGGAACATTGCCTTTAAATTTCAATCACGCATTGAGGTGGATCTTCTGTGATCCGATTAAATCATCAGCTTTTACGTACCTGCCCTCTAGATTCTCCCAGAATAGACACAATATTATTATGCTGATTGGTACTTATTTTGTGCTTCCCAATTTCGCCCACTTGGGGGCAACATAACCTGCAGCACAGGATAATCATAGCTTCTGAAGTAGTCTATCTTGGGGAGAATCTACAGTGAACAAAAATATAAACGCAACTTGTAAAGTGTTGCTCCTATGTTTCATAAGATGAAATAAAAAATCACAGAAATGTTCCATATGCACTAAGTGCTTATTTCTCTAAAATTTTGTGCACAAATTTATTTGCATCCCTCTGTTCGTGAGCACTTCTCCTTTGCCACGTCTAATCTATCAATGGGACAGGTGTGGCATATCAAGAAGCTGATTAAATAGCATGATCATTACACAGGTGCACCTTGTGCTGGGGACAATACAAGGCCACTTTAAAATGTGCAGTTTTGTAACATAACACAATGCCACAGATGTCTCAAGTTCTATGAGTGCATGTCATCGGCATGCTGACTGCAGGCCTGGCCACCAGAGCTGTTCCCAGATCATTTCATGTTCATTTCTGTACCATAAGCTGCCTCCAACATAATTTTAGAGAATTTAATAAAACTCGATTGTGGGGAAAACTCCTTCTGGGTCCAAGTGGATGGGCGTATGTCCTCCCAGGCCCACCCATGGCTGCACCCCTGTGCAGTCATGTGAAATCCATAGATTAGGGCCTAATTCATTTATTTCAATTGACTGAGTTCCTTATGAACTGTAACTCAGTAAAATCTTTGAAATTGTTGCATGTTGCATTTCTAATTTTGTTCAGTATAAATTGCATTTTCTTAACTCTTTGTGTCCTCTCTCCTCACAGCCTTTATCACCCAATGGGTTTTGACAAGGAGGCGAGGAGAGAGGATGACAGGAGTAAAATAAATGCTATTGAGATTTGCCTTGGTGTGACAAAACACAGTCCTACTCATGCAGTAAATATGTTCTCAGTTATCATGTTTTGATTATTTTTTTGTTCTTCAGTTGACTCAGTGTAGTAATGACACATAGTAAAACTGCTTTTACAGACATATTATAGCCAACAGTTGCATTTGTATTACATGTTAGTCATTGAGCAGATGCTCTTGTCTAGAGTGGCTTGCAGTTGCCTCTCTTCTCCAGCTCCAACCACATGTCAAAGGCTCCTAGAACTATAACCAGATCCTTATTCAAACCATTAGGGACCTGGTCACTGTGATCTCTGTTGTGGTAGACTGCTTAACTAATGAGAAGGTTGAACATTAGGGTGTGTGTGTGTGTGTGTGTGTGTGTGTGTGTGTGTGTGTGTGTGTGTGTGTGTGTGTGTGTGTGTGTGTGTGTGTGTGTGTGTGTGTGTGTGTGTGTGTGTGTGTGTGTGTGTGTGTGTGTGTACACCTGACAGATACACGCAGAGGGTAAGACACACACACACACACACACACCTGTAATGCATTAGTGATGAAAGACCTTCTCCAGATGTGTGTTGGTCTGGTGAAAGACCTTCTCCAGATGTGTGTTGGTCTGGTCTGGTGAAAGACCTTCTCCAGATGTGTGTTGTTCTGGCGAAAGACCTTCTCTAGATGTGTGTTGGTCTGGTCTGGTGAAAGACCTTCTCTAGATGTGTGTTGGTCTGGTGAAAGACCTTCTCCAGATGTGTGTTGGTCTGGTCTGGTGAAAGACCTTCTCCAGATGTGTGTTGGTCTGTTCTGGTGAAAGACCTTCTCCAGATGTGTGTTGGTCTGGTCTGGTGAAAGACCTTCTCTAGATGTGTGTTGTTCTGGTGAAAGACCTTCTCTAGATGTGTGTTGTTCTGGTCTGGTGAAAGACCTTCTCTAGATGTGTGTTGTTCTGGTCTGGTGAAAGACCTTCTCTAGATGTGTGTTGGTCTGGTCTGGTGAAAGACCTTCTCCAGATGTGTGTTGGTCTGGTCTGGTGAAAGACCTTCTCAAGATGTGTGTTGGTCTGGTGAAAGACCTTCTCCAGATGTGTGTTGGTCTGGTGAAAGACCTTCTCTAGATGTGTGTTGGTCTGGTCTGGTGAAAGACCTTCTCCAGATGTGTGTTGGTCTGGTGAAAGACCTTCCCTAGATGTGTGTTGGTCTGGTGAAAGACCTTCTCTAGATGTGTGTTGGTCTGGTCTGGTGAAAGACCTTCTCTAGATGTGTGTTGGTCTGGTGAAAGACCTTCTCCAGATGTGTGTTGGTCTGGTGAAAGACCTTCTCCAGATGTGTGTTGGTCTGGTCTGGTGAAAGACCTTCTCCAGATGTGTGTTGGTCTGGTGAAAGACCTTCTCTAGATGTGTGTTGGTCTGGTGAAAGACCTTCTCCAGATGTGTGTTGTTCTGGTTTGGTGAAAGACCTTTTCTAGATGTGTGTTGGTCTGGTCTGGTGAAAGACCTTCTCTAGATGTGTGTTGGTCTGGTGAAAGACCTTCTCCAGATGTGTGTTGGTCTGGTCTGGTGAAAGACCTTCTCCAGATGTGTGTTGGTCTGGTGAAAGACCTTCTCTAGATGTGTGTTGGTCTGGTGAAAGACCTTCTCCAGATGTGTGTTGGTCTGGTCTGGTGAAAGACCTTCTCCAGATGTGTGTTGGTCTGGTGAAAGACCTTCTCCAGATGTGTGTTGGTCTGGTCTGGTGAAAGACCTTCTCTAGATGTGTGTTGGTCTGGTCTGGTGAAAGATCTTCTCTAGATGTGTGTTGGTCTGGTGAAAGACCTTCTCTAGATGTGTGTTGGTCTGGTGAAAGACCTTCTCCAGATGTGTGTTGGTCTGGTTTGGTGAACGACCTTTTCTAGATGTGTGTTGGTCTGGTCTGGTGAAAGACCTTCTCCAGATGTGTGTTGGTCTGGTGAAAGACCTTCTCCAGATGTGTGTTGGTCTGGTCTGGTGAAAGACCTTCTCTAGATGTGTGTTGGTCTGGTGAAAGACCTTCTCTAGATGTGTGTTGGTCTGGTGAAAGACCTTCTCCAGATGTGTGTTGGTCTGGTCTGGTGAAAGACCTTCTCCAGATGTGTGTTGGTCTGGTCTGGTGAAAGACCTTCTCCAGATGTGTGTTGGTCTGGTCTGGTGAAAGACCTTTTCTAGATGTGTGTTGGTCTGGTCTGGTGAAAGACCTTCTCCAGATGTGTGTTGGTCTGGTCTGACTAGGATGTAAATGAAATGTGTCAGACTCAGATCTTCCAGTGATTAAAAGATGATGATTTTACTTGGTTCCCTGGATGAAGTTGTGTCACGATCAAATACTTTCTTGTAGTCATGGCGACTGGTTGGAGTGGACAGTTAAAGATCATTCCCTCTCGCATGGGAGATATAGGGACCCAGACACACAGAGCATTGTAGGTGTCTGTGAGAACATTATGTATTGTAGGTGTCTGTGAGAACATTATGTATTGTAGGTGTCTGTAATAATATTATGTATTGTAGGTGCCTGTAATAATATTATGTATTGTAGGTGCCTGTAGGAACATTATGTATTGTAGGTGCCTGTAAGAATATTATGTATTGTAGGTGCCTGTAGGAACATTATGTATTGTAGGTGCCTGTAAGAATATTATGTATTGTAGGTGCCTGTAGGAACATTATGTATTGTAGGTGTCTGTAGGAACATTATGTATTGTAGATGCCTGTAATAATATTATGTATTGTAGGTGCCTGTAATAATATTATGTATTGTAGGTGTCTGTAGGAATATTATGTATTGTAGATGCCTGTAGGAACATTATGTATTGTAGGTGTCTGTAGGAACATTATGTATTGTAGGTGCCTGTAATAATATTATGTATTGTAGGTGCCTGTAGGAACATTATGTATTGTAGGTGCCTGTAAGAATATTATGTATTGTAGGTGTCTGTAGGAACATTATGTATTGTAGGTGTCTGTAATAATATTATGTATTGTAGATGCCTGTAATAATATTATGTATTGTAGGTGCCTGTAGGAACATTATGTATTGTAGGTGTCTGTGAGAACATTATGTATTGTAGGTGTCTGTAATAATATTATGTATTGTAGGTGTCTGTAGGAACATTATGTATTGTAGGTGTCTGTAATAATATTATGTATTGTAGGTGTCTGTAGGAACATTATGTATTGTAGGTGTCTGTAGGAACATTATGTATTGTAGGTGTCTGTGGGAATATTATATATTGTAGGTGTCTGTGGGAATATTATGTATTGTAGGTGTCTGTAGGAATATTATATATTGTAGGTGTCTGTGGGAATATTATGTATTGTAGGTGTCTGTAGGAATATTATGTATTGTAGGTGTCTGTAATAATATTATGTATTGTAGGTGTCTGTAGGAACATTATGTATTGTAGGTGTCTGTAGGAATATTATGTATTGTAGGTGTCTGTAATAATATTATGTATTGTAGGTGTCTGTAGGAACATTATGTATTGTAGGTGTCTGTAATAATATTATGTATTGTAGGTGCCTGTAGGAACATTATGTATTGTAGGTGTCTGTAGGAACATTATGTATTGTAGGTGTCTGTAATAATATTATGTATTGTAGGTGTCTGTAGGAACATTATGTATTGTAGGTGTCTGTAGGAACATTATGTATTCTAGGTGCCTGTAGGAACATTATGTATTGTAGGTGTCTGTAGGAACATTATGTATTGTAGGTGTCTGTAGGAACATTATGTATTGTAGGTGTCTGTGAGAACATTATGTATTGTAGGTGCCTGTAATAATATTATGTATTGTAGGTGTCTGTAATAATATTATGTATTGTAGGTGCCTGTAATAACATTATGTATTGTAGGTGTCTGTAGGAATATTATTTATTGTAGGTGTCTGTAAGAATATTATTTATTGTAGGTGTCTGTAGGCTATTTTGAGAAAGAAAACGATGCACAGTTCTAAGACTCTGTTAGACAGACAGACTGGGTGAAAGTTTACCGTAGTATGTTCGGAAGTGGGTAGGATTAGAAAGGCTGCAAGACACACACACACGCCTTGAATACACAAAGACACACACGCGCCTTGAATACACACAAATGCGTAATAAACCACTAGACACACCTCACTAACACTGGCTGACTGTGGTGGTAGTGTTGAACATCCAGGACATTGCTCAACGGCAGACCCAGACAGGAGCTCCCTCAGTCAGTCAACACAGACAGAGACACGCCCTGTCAGCCCGTGTCTCTGGAGGTACCTCAGGGACATCAGGACAGACAGAGACACGCCCTGTCAGCCCGTGTCTCTGGAGGTACCTCAGGGACATCGGGACAGACAGAGACACGCCCTGTCAGCCCGTGTCTCTGGAGGTACCCCAGGGACATCGGGACAGACAGAGACACGCCCTGTCAGCCCGTGTCTCTGGAGGTACCCCAGGGACATCGGGACAGACAGAGACACGCCCTGTCAGCCCGTGTCTCTGGAGGTACCCCAGGGACATCGGGACAAACAGAGATGATTTTAATACAGATGATATTATTGTCTAATGCTGTGATATTGTCAGATTCTTTTAGAAGGTGACTTAGCTGTGGGAAAAAGGCCAGTTTTTACGAGGGAGTCTCTCTCCGACAACATCAACATCATGGACATGAAAAACACATTGAGCTCTTTATCAAGACACTTCACACACACACAGACACACACACACACACACAGACACACACACACTCACACACACACACACACACACACACACACACACAAACACACACACACACACACACACACACACACACACACACACACACACACACACACACACACACACACACACACACACACACACACACACACACACACACACACACACACACACACACACACACACTCGTTCCAGTTGCGCCGGCTCACCTAGGAGTGAGTGGGATTGACATCCTGACCCTGTGTCTGGTGTGTGCCAACGGGGGTGACGGGCTGATGGAAAAGCCCACCCTGTATTGTCTCAATGACAGCAGGAAAAAAGCAGAGAGGGGATCCCCTTGTGTGGGTGGAATGGGCTGGCCCATCTGATAGGGCACGATAAAACCATAGAGGAAAAAACAATGAAGTTATTTGGAGTAAAATGTGAGCAATATGCTGGACTGTATTTTCCAGTGTGTGTGATTGTTGTAATGTGGATGAGAGGATACTGACAGACAGGAGACAGACAGGGATGGGTGGTCATGTTCTGTACGTTGATGGTCATGTTTACACATGGTGATGGCGCCGGATGAGAAGGTTCACACACGGTGGTGGTGCCGGAGGGGTCTTATCGACTCTTAGCCAACCACGCAATTTTTTTATTTTTTTTGCGTTGTTCGTTTCTTGTTTTGTACATAATGTTGTACATAATTCTACCTTCTCTTATGACCAAAAATAGTTTCTGGACATCAGAACTGAGATTTCTCACCTCAAACTGGACGAAGAGCTCTTCTTCAATGAGTCGGACGGGAGGAATATAATACAGACACCTGACCAGGCCCAGCTCCCCGTTATTCGCTGGAGAAGGAAACGCAGATTTCGCAGAAAGAGATCAGGGTGCCTTGTGAGAATCAGGCGATGAGAGGCTAATCTGCCCATGCCTTCCGTTCTGCGAGGTAACGTTCAATCGCTGGAAAATAAATGGGACGAACTGAAAGCACATATATCCTACCAACGGGACATTAAAATCTGTAATATCTATTGTTTCACCGAGTCGTGGCTGAACGACGACATTAAGAACATACAGCTGGCGGGTTATACACTCTATCGGCAGGATAGAACAGCAGCCTCTGGTAAGACACGGGGCGGGTGCCTATGCATGTATGTAAACAACAGCTGGTGCACGATATCTAAGGAAGTCTCAGGGTTTTCTCATGATACGCTGTAGACCACACTATCTACCTAGAGACTTTTCAACTGTATTTTTCGTAGCTGTCTACATACCACCACAGAGCAAAGTTGGCACTAAAACCACACTCAATGAGCTGTATTCCTCCATAAGCAAACAGGAAAACGCTCATTCAGATGCGGTGCTCCTAGTGGCCAGTGACTTTAATGCAGGGAAACTTAAATCAGTTTTACCAAATTTCTATCAGCATGTTAAATGTGCAACCAGAGGGAAAAAAATTCTAGACCACCTTTACTCCACACACAGAGATGAGTACAAAGCTCTCCCTCGCCCTCCATTTGGCAAATCTGACCATAATTCTATCCTCCTGATTCCTGCTTACAAGCAAAAATTAAAGCAAGAAGCACCAGTGACTCGGTCAATAAAAAAGTGGTCAGATGAAGCGGATGCTAAACTACAGGACTGTTTTTCTAGCAAAGACTGGAATATGTTCTGGGATTCCTCCACTGGCATTGAGGAGTACACCACATCAGTCACTGGCTTTATCAATAAGTGCATCTAAGATGTCGTCCTCACAGTAACTGTGCGTACATACCCCAACCAGAAGCAATAGACAACAGATAACATTCGCACTGAGCTAAGGGGTAGAGCTGTCGTATTCAAGGTGTTGGACTCTAACTCGGAAGCTTATAAGAAATCCCCCTATACCTTCCGATGAACGATCAAACGGGCAAAGCATCAATACAGAACAAAGATCGAATCGTACTACACTGGCTCCAATGCTCATCGGATGTGGCAGGGCCTGCAAACTTTTACAGACTACAAAGGGAAGCACAGCCGAGAGCTGCCCAGTGACACGAGCCTACCAGACGAGCTGAATAACATCTATGCTCACTTCGAGGCAGGTAACACTGAAACATGCATGAGAGCATCAGCTGTTCCGGACGACTGTGTGATCACGTTCTCCGCAGCCGATGTGAGTAAGACGGATTACCAGGACGTGCACTACGAGCATGCGCTGAGCAGCTGGCAAGTGTCTTCACTGACATTTTCAACCTCTCCCTGTACGAATCTGTAATACCAACATGTTTTAAGCAGACCACCATAGTGCCTCTGCCCAAGAACACTAAGGTAACCTGCCTAAATGACTACCAACCCGTAGCAATCACGTCTGGAGCCATGAAATGCTTTGAAAGGCTGATCATGGCTTACAACACCATTATCCCAGAAACCCTAGACCCACTCCAATTTGCATACCACAACAACAGATCCACAGATGATGCAATCTCTATTGCACTTCACACTGCCTTTTCACACCTGGACAAAAGGAACACTTTTGTAAGAATGCTATTCATTGACTACAGCTCAGCGTTAAACACCATAGTGCCCTCAAAGCTCATCACTAAGCTAAGGACACTGGGACAAAACACCTCCCTCTGCACGGATAGGCACGACTCCAACCGCATCATTACGTTTGCTGATGACACAACAGTGGTAGGCCTGATCACCGACAACGATGAGATAGCCTATAGGGAGGAGGTCAGAGACCTGACCATGTGGTGCAAGGACAACAACCTCTCCCTCAACGTGATCAAGACATAGGAGATGATTGTGGACTACAGGAAAAGGAGGACCGAGCACGCCCCCATTCTCATCGACAGGGCTGTAGTGGAGCAGGTTGAGAGCTTCAAGTTCCTTGGTATCCACATCACCAACAAACTAACATGGTCCAAGCACACCAAGACAGTCGTGAAGAGGGCACGACAAAACCTATTCCCCCTCAGGAGACTGAAAAAATTTGGTATGGGTCCTCAGATCCTCAAAGGTTTTACAGCTGCACCATCGAGAGCATCCTGACGGATTGCATCACTGCATGGTATGGCAACTGCTCGGCCTTGACCAAAAGGCACTACAGAGGGTGGTGTGTACGGCAGAGTACATCACCTACGGCAGAGTACATCACCGGCCAAGCTTCCTGTGCCAGGCGGTGTCAGAGGAAGGCCCTAAAAATTGTCAAAGACTCCAGCCACCCTAGTCATAGACTGTTCTCTCTGCTACCGCACGGCACGCGGTACCGGAGCGCCAAGTCTAGGACCAAGAGGCTCCTAAATAGCTTCTACCCCCAAGCCATAAGACTCCTGAACAGCTAATCAAATGGCTACCCAGACTATTTGCATTGCCCCCCCCCCCCCCCCCCACCCCCCCTGGAGTGCTGCTGCTACTTTTCTTAAAACTGCATTGTTGGTTAAGGGCTTGTAGTAAGCATTTCACTGTTCACCTGTTGTATTCGGCGCATGTGACAAATACAATTTGATTTGATTCGTAATGTGGATGAGAGAATACTGACAGACAGGAGACAGACAGGGATGGTGGTCATGTAGACCAGTCTATAGACATGACCTCCTTTACACCAGGGTTGACTACCAAGTACCAGACTCGGAGGAAAACAGGAAAAACGTGTCTGTGTGCTTGTCAGTCCGTCAGTCTGTGTGTCTTTGGGTTATTTTTCTACCACAGGGAGTAAACCAGGGCATTAGGTAACACTGGTCCATACCAGACGTTATTACGTAGTAGTAGTAAATCAATGAGACATTACTTTAGCAGAAACCTTTTCCTCTACAGTGTCTGGAGTCATGTAGGAATCAGCCATGGCAAGAAAGTGAATGTCTGCTCTGTTTTCACGTCTTCTTTTTTATTACAATGTGATTATGTCTTGCTGCTGTGTTCATGTTTTGCTACCTGCCTCTGGATACAGGATCTAACTGGAGAGATCCTGGTCCAGTTCCTCAGTCTAAACCACATGGTAGTTGAGAGTAGCAGTTAGAGAGGAATCTACCTTACCTGTCTGGCCCTTCACCTGTTCTCCCCTGATATGCCCATATTTGGCTTGTTTCCTGGGGAAGGAGCGAGACCAAAGGGGCATGTTGGGATATGTCGGTACTGTATGAGTGGACCTGGGTGACAGCTTCTGAGTGACGGAGGGAGGGAGTTAGTGACGGAGGGAGGGATTGAGAAACACCTGATTGTTGCCCTCTGGTTATCTTTTCATCACTTAGCAACCGACATGCATAACAACAAACCCACATTTCAGAATCCTCCACTGAAGATTGAGGGGAAAAGACACCAACATTACCTTTTTCTTATATCATTATTTTCAGTTGATATTGACTGGAAAAAAGTCACATTCGTAAAGAATTTAAAGTAATTATTGATATACTGTATTTGTAAGTAAAGGTAGTTGATTGTAAAATTTAACATGTGTGTTCCCTTCAGGTGCCACCTGGTGGGGTAGGCAAATCACACCTGTCCGCCTCTACCTGCTCTACCTGCCCGCCTCTACCCGTCTGCCTCTACCCGCCCGCCTCTACCCGTCTGCCTCTACCCGCCCGCCTCTACCCGTCTGCCTCTACCCGTCCGCCTATACCCGTCTGCCTCTACCTGTCTACCTGTCTACCTGATTTCATATCAGCTCAGTGTTGTCACACTTCACCTCCTCACCCCCTCACTTCCTCAACTCTCTAAAATATGTCTAGAGGTTATTATACTACAAATGACTCATCAGAATCACCAACCACATTTGGTTGGACTAATGACTTTGGCTGGGCCTCTCTTTTGCTCAATCACACAGGAAAATCCCTAGCTGAAGGCAACATGTTTTATCACATACCTGAGGGTCTACGTTTATTTATTTATTTATTTCACCTTTATTTAACCAGGTAGGCCAGTTGAGAACAAGTTCTCATTTACAACTGCGACCTGGCCAAGATAAAGCAAAGCAGTGCAACAAAAACAACAACACAGAGTTACACATAAACAAACGTACAGTCAATAACACAATAGAAAAAGTCTATGTACAGTGTGTGCAAATGTAGTAAGATTATGGAGGTAAAGCAATAAATAGGCCAGAGAAGCTAAATAATTACAATTTAGCATTAACACTGGAGTGATAGATGTGCTGATGATGTGCAAGTAGAGAAACTGGGGTGCAAAAGAGCGACAAAAAAATAACAATAAGGGGATGAGGTAGTTGGGTGTGCTATTTACAGATGGGCTGTGTGATTGGTAAGCTGCTCTGACAGCTGACGCTTAAAGTTAGAGAGCGAGAAATAAGTCTCCAGCTTCAGTGATTTTTGCAATTTGTTCCAGTCATTGGCAGCAGAGAACTGGAAGGAAAGGCGGCCAAAGTGAGTGTTGGCTTTGGGGATCACCAGTGAAATATACCTGCTGGAGCGCGTGCTACGGGTGGGTGTTGCTATGGTGACCAGTGAGCTGAGATAAGGCGGGGCTTTACCAAGCAAAGACTTATAGATGACCTGGAGCCAGTGGGTTTGGCGAAGAACTTGAAGCGAGGGCCAGCCAACGAGAGCATACAGGTTGCAGTGGTGGGTAGTATATGGGGCTTTGGTGATAAAACGGATGGCACTGTGATAGACTACATCTAATTTGCTGAGGAGAGTGTTGGAGGCTATTTTGTAAATGAGATCGCCGAAATCAAGGATCGGTAGGATGGTCAGTTTTACGAGGGTATGTTTGGCAGCATGAGTGAAGGAGGCTTTGTTGCGAAATAGGAAGCCGATTCTAGATTTAACTTTGGATTGGAGATGCTTAATGTGAGTCTGGAAGGAGAGTTTACAGTCTAACCAGACAACTAGGTATTTGTAGTTGTCCACATATTCTAAGTCAGAACCGTCCAGAGTAGTGATGCTAGATGCGCGGGCAGGTGCGGGCAGCGACCGGTTGAAGAGCATGCATTTAGTTTTACTAGCATTTAAATGCAGTTGGAGGCCATGGAAGGAGTGTTGTATGGCAGTGAAGCTCGTCTGGAGGTTAGTTAACAGTGTCCAAAGAAGGGCCAGAGGTATACAGAATGGTGTCGTCTGCGTAGAGGTGGATCAGAGAATCACCAGCAGCAAGAGCGACATCATTGATATATACAAAGAAAAGAGTCAGTACGAGAATTGTGCCGAGCTGTAGGGCGGGGGTAGGGGTAGCCAGGTGGAAAGCATGGCCAGCCATAGAAAAATGCTTATTGAAATTCTCGATTATCGTAGATTTATTGGTGGTGTTTCCTAGCCTCAGGGAGGAGGTGCTCTTATTCTCCATGGACTTTACAGTGTCCCAAAACGTTTTGTAATTAGTGCTACAGGATGCAAATTTCTGTTTGAAAAATCTAGCCTTATCTTTCCTAACTGATTGTGTATATTGGTTCCTGACTTCCCTGAAAAGTTGCATATCGCTGGTGTCACGACTTCCGCCGAAGTTGGTCCCTCTCCTTGTTCCGGCGGGGTTCATCGGTCGAAGTCGCCGACCTTCTAGCCATCGCTGATCCTCTTTTCATTTTCCTTTGGTTTTGTCTTGTCTTCCATCACACCTGGTTCCCATTCCATCAATTACATGTTGTGTATTTAACCCTCTGTTCCCCCCCATGTCCTTGTCGGTGATTGTTTCTTGTAGTGCTTATGCATGATATGCTGGTATTTACCGGGTTTTGTTTGACCCATTTGTTGTATTGTTCTGTTGACGGTGGTTTATGGATATTAAACGACACCGTTGTAAATCAGTTTTCGCTCTCCTGCGCCTGACTCTCTGCCGCCCGTACGCACCTCACTACAGCGGAGGCTATTTGATGCTAATGCAATACGCCACAGGATGTTTTTGGGCTGGTCAAGGGCAGTCAAGTCTGGGGTGAACCAAGGGCTATATCTGTTCATATTCCTACATTTTTTGAATGGGGCATGCTTATTTAAGATGGTGAGGAAAGCACTTTTAAAGAGCAACCAGGCATCCTCTACTGGGGATGAGGTCAATATCCTTCCAGGATACCCGGGCCAGGTCGATTAGAAAAGCCTGCTCGCTGAAGTGTTTATTAAGGGAGCGTTTGACAGTGATGAGGGGTGGTCGTTTGACCGTGGACCAATTACGGACGCAGGCAATGTCACGTTCCTGACCTTATTTCCTTTGTTTTGTCTTTGTTTAGTTGGTCAGGACGTGAGCTGGGTGGGCATTCTATGTTATGTGTTTCTATGTTGGGTTCGTTGTATTAGCCTGATATGGTTCTTAATCAGGGGCAGGTGTTTTACGTTTCCTCTGATTGAGAACCATATTAAGGTAGGCTGTTCTCACTGTTTGTTTGTGGGTGATTGTTCCTGTGTCAGTGTTTGTGCCACACGGGACTGTTTCGTTCGTTCGTTCGTTCGTTCGTTCGTGTGTACGTTCCTGTTCGTGCGTTCTTGTTTTATGTTCTCAAGTACAGGTCTGTTCACGTCGTTTTGTTATTTTGTATTTTGTCAAGTGTTCTTCGTGTTCGTCTTTCGCAAATAAATCATTATGTATTCAACCCACGCTGCATATTGGTCCGATCCTTGCTCATCCTCAGACGAGGAGGAGGACGAGCGTTACAGAATCACCCACCAACCAAGGACCAAGCAGCGGGGTAACAGGCAGTGGCAGCAGGAGCAGAGTCTGGATTACACTACGTGGGAGGAGATCGACAGGTGGGCGATCGACCCAAGGAGAATGCCGGAGCCCGCCTGGGATTCTCTGGAGCAGTGTGAGGAGGTATATCCGGCGCCACCTCCCCGCCCCAGCCCATTACCACCAGTGCCAACACCACGCACCAGGCTTCCTGTGTGTCTCCAGAGCCTTGTTCCTCCTCCACGCACTCTCCCTGTGGTGCGTGTCTCCAGCCCAGTACCACCAGTGCCAACACCACGCACCAGGCTTCCTGTGCGTCTCCAGAGCCCTGTTCCTCCTCCACGCACTCTCCCTGTGGTGCGTGTCTCCAGCCCAGTACCTCCAGTTCCGGCACCACGCACCAAGCTTCCTGTGCGTCTTCGGAGCCCTGTGCGGCCTGTTGCTGCTCCCCGCACTAGCCTTGAGGTGCGTGTCATTAGCCCGGTACCACCAGTTCCGGCACCACGCACCAGGCCTACTGTGCGCCTCAGCCGGCCAGAGTCTGCCGTCTGCCCAGTTCCGCCTGCACTGCCCGTCTGCCCAGTGCCGCCTGCGCTGCCCGTCTGCCCAGTGCTGCCTGTGCTGCCCGTCTGCCCAGAGCCGCCTGCACTGCTCGTCTGTCCAGCGCCGTCTGAACTGCCCGTCTGTCCTGAGCCTTCAAAGCCACCCGTCTGTCCTGAGCCTTCAAAGCCGCCCGTCTCTCCTGAGCCTTCAGAGCCGTCCGTCAGTCAGGAGCTGCTAGAGCCGTCCGTCAGTTAGGAGCCACTAGAGCCGTCCGCCAGACAGGAGCCGTCTGCCCAGTTCCGCCTGCACTGCCCGTCTGCCCAGTGCCGCCTGCGCTGCCCGTCTGCCCAGTGCCGCCTGCGCTGCCGGTCTGCCCAGAGCCGCCTGCACTGCCCGTCTGCCCAGTGCCGTCTGCGCTATCCGTCTGCCCAGCGCCGTCTGAACTGCCCGTCTGTCCTGAGCCTTCAAAGCCGCCCGTCTGTCCTGAGCCTTCAAAGCCGCCCGTCTGTCCTGAGCCTTCAGAGCCGTCCGTCAGTCAGGAGCCGCTAGAGCCGTCCGTCAGTCAGGAGCCGCTAGAGCCGTCCGCCAGACAGGAGCAGCCAGAGCCGCCCGCCAGACAGGAGCAGCCAGAGCCGCCCGCCAAACAGGAGCAGCCAGAGCCGCCCGCCAGACAGGAGCAGCCAGAGGCGCCCGCCAGACAGGAGCAGCCAGAGCCGCCCGCCAGACAGGAGCAGCCAGAGCCGCCCGCCAGTACCTGGTAGGTTCCTTGATAATTTCTGTGATATTGAGGGCATCTCGTTTAGATTGTAGGATGGCCGGGGTGTTAAGCACATCCCAGTTTTGGTCACCTAACAGTACAAACTCTGAAGATAGATGGGGGGCAATCAATTCACATATGGTGTCCAGGGCACAGCTGGGGGCTGAGGGGGGTCTACAACAAGGAGTAGGATAAGGGTACGGCTAAAGGCTATAAGAACTGGTCGTCTAGTGCATTGGGGACAGAGAATAAAAGGAGCAGATTTCTGGGTGTGGTAGAATAGATTCAGGGCATAATGTACAGACAAGGGTATGGTAGGATGCGAGTACAGTGGAGGTAAACCTAGGCATTGAGTGACGATGAGAGCGGTTGCGTCTCTGGAGGCACCAGTTAAGCCAAGTGAGGTCTCCGCATGTGTGGAGGGTGTGACAAAAGAGCTATCTAAGGCATGTTGGGTGGGGCTGGGGGCTCTATAGTAAAATATAACAATAATAACTAACCTAAACAGCAGTAGACAAGGCATATTGACATTAGGGAGAGGCATGAGTAGCCAAGTGATCATAGGTTCCAATGAGCAGCAATAGGTGAGTCAGGGGGCCGTTCGGTAGTTGCTACTACGCTAGGTGAGCTGGAGACATGGTTATTCAGAAAGCTAGTGGGCCGGGGATAGCAGATGGATCTTTGATGACGTCGCAACGGAAAAGCCTGTTGAAACCCCCTCAGACGATTACGTCGGCAGACCAGTCATGATGGATTGGCGAGGCTCCATATCGGCAATAAAGGGTCTGGGCCAATTGGCAAAAAAGGTATTGTAGCCCAAGAATTAGCTGGTGAACCTCTTCGGCTAGCCGGGAGTTGGACCTAGCTCGAGGCTAGCTCAAGGCTAACTGGTGCTTGCTTCGGGGAAGAGACGTTAGCCAGGAGTAGCCAGTCGGATTGCAGCTAGCTAGCTGCGATGAGCCGATGTAAAGGTATTGACCGAGCTGGGGGGGGGGGGGGGGGGGGGGGGGGGGGGGGGGGGGGGGGGGGGGGGGGGCAGTGGCGTACATGTTCCAGTCTGGTCCTGTCTTTTGGAACACACACACACGCACACACACACTTGAGGGTGAGGTAGCTCCAGTGGGATCTTGATTTGATTTCCTCCTGGGGCCTATGTTTCATAACAGACCTGGTGGAGGTGGCAGATCAATGAGGAATGAGAGAGAGAGAGAGAGAGAGAGAGAGAGAGAGAGAGAGAGAGAGAGAGAGAGAGAGAGAGAGAGAGAGAGAGAGAGAGAGAGAGAGAGAGAGAGAGAGAGAGAGAGAGAGAGAGAGAGAGAGAGAGAGAGAGAGAGAGAAAAAAAAAGACCACACACGTTGTCACACACACACACACACACTCCCACCCCCCAGTCAATATGGGTTTGTAGTCAGGCTCACCAGCCTGCAGTAACAATTCTGTATTGGTATTTAGATTCTTACTGCATTAGATAAAGAACTGAGTCATGGAAGGGACACTGGACACAGACAGACAGTAGACATTATGAATATAGACATGAACACACACAGCACAAATGATCAGACTTCTAAACTTCTATGAACTCTAGCCAGGGGTCACAATCCCTATCCTATTACCTTAACTTACCTCTGCCTGTATGTACTGTACATATTACCTCAATTACCTGGATTAACCTGAGCTCCCGCACATTGACACTCTAAAGGTACCCCCTGTATATAGCCTTGTTACCGTTATTTTATTGTTGCTCTTTAATTATATGTTATTTTTCTATTAATTTTATTTGTTTAAATTATTTATTTTAACTTTCTTAACACTTATTTTTCTTAAAGCGTTGTTGGTCAAGGGCTTGTACGTAGTACTTTTACGGTAAGGTCTACACCTGTTGTATTTGGAGCATCTCTCTCTCGTCTTACTGTAACCAGTTGTGTCCCACCCCTCTCTCGTCTTACTGTAACCAGTTGTGTCCCACCCCTCTCTCGTTTTACTGTAACCAGTTGTGTCCCACCCCCCTCTCGTCTTACTGTAACCAGTTGTGTCCCACCCCCCTCTCGTCTTACTGTAACCAGTTGTGTCCCACCCCCCTCTCGTCTTACTGTAACCAGTTGTGTCCCACCCCCCTCTCGTCTTACTGTAACCAGTTGTGTCCCACCCCCCTCTCGTCTTACTGTAACCAGTTGTGTCCCACCCCCTCTTGTCTTACTGTAACCAGTTGTGTCCCACCCCCCTCTTGTCTTACTGTAACCAGTTGTGTCCCACCCCCCTCTCGTTTTACTGTAACCAGTTGTGTCCCACCCCCTCTCGTCTTACTGTAACCAGTTGTGTCCCACCCCCTCTCGTCTTACTGTAACCAGTTGTGTCCCACCCCCTCTCGTCTTACTGTAACCAGTTGTGTCCCACCCCCTCTCGTCTTACTGTAACCAGTTGTGTCCCACCCCCCTCTCGTCTTACTGTAACCAGTTGTGTCCCACCCCCTCTCGTCTTACTGTAACCAGTTGTGTCCCACCCCCCTCTTGTCTTACTGTAACCAGTTGTGTCCCACCCCCTCTCGTCTTACTGTAACCAGTTGTGTCCCACCCCCTCTCGTCTTACTGTAACCAGTTCTGTCCCACCCCCCTCTCGTCTTACTGTAACCAGTTGTGTCCCACCCCCCTCTCGTCTTACTGTAACCAGTTGTGTCCCACCCCCCTCTCTCGTCTTACTGTAACCAGTTGTGTCCCACCCCCCTCTCGTCTTACTGTAACCAGTTGTGTCCCACCCCCCTCTCGTCTTACTGTAACCAGTTCTGTCCCACCCCCCTCTCGTCTTACTGTAACCAGTTGTGTCCCACCCCCTCTCGTCTTACTGTAACCAGTTGTGTCCCACCCCCCTCTCGTCTTACTGTAACCAGTTGTGTCCCACCCCCCTCTCGTCTTACTGTAACCAGTTGTGTCCCACCCCCCTCTCGTTTTACTGTAACCAGTTGTGTCCCACCCCCTCTCGTCTTACTGTAACCAGTTGTGTCCCACCCCCTCTCGTCTTACTGTAACCAGTTGTGTCCCACCCCCTCTCGTCTTACTGTAACCAGTTGTGTCCCACCCCCTCTCGTCTTACTGTAACCAGTTGTGTCCCACCCCCCTCTCGTCTTACTGTAACCAGTTGTGTCCCACCCCCTCTCGTCTTACTGTAACCAGTTCTGTCCCACCCCCCTCTTGTCTTACTGTAACCAGTTGTGTCCCCCCCCCTCTCGTCTTACTGTAACCAGTTGTGTCCCACCCCCTCTCGTCTTACTGTAACCAGTTCTGTCCCACCCCCCTCTCGTCTTACTGTAACCAGTTGTGTCCCACCCCCCTCTCGTCTACTGTAACCAGTTGTGTCCCACCCCCCTCTCGTCTTACTGTAAACCAGTTGTGTCCCACCCCCCTCTCGTCTTACTGTAACCAGTTGTGTCCCACCCCCCTCTCGTCTTACTGTAACAGTTCTGTCCCACCCCCCTCTCGTCTTACTGTAACCAGGTTGTGTCCCACCCCCTCTCGTCTTACTGTAACCAGTTGTGTCCCACCCTGATAGCCCCTCTCGTCTTACTGTAACCAGTTGTGTCCCACCCCCCTCTCGTCTTACTGTAACCAGTTGTGTCCCACCCCCCTCTCGTTTTACTGTAACCAGTTGTGTCCCACCCCCCTCTCGTTTTACTGTAACCAGTTGTGTCCCACCCCCTCTCGTCTTACTGTAAACCAGTTGTGTCCCACCCCCCTCTCGTCTTACTGTAACCAGTTGTGTCCCACCCCCCTCTCGTCTTACTGTAACCAGTTGTGTCCCACCCCCTCTCGTCTTACTGTAACCAGTTGTGTCCCACCCCCTCTCGTCTTACTGTAACCAGTTGTGTCCCACCCCCCTCTCGTCTTACTGTAACCAGTTCTGTCCCACCCCCCTCTCGTCTTACTGTAACCAGTTGTGTCCCACCCCCCTCTTCGTCTTACTGTAACCAGTTGTGTCCCACCCCCTCTCGTCTTACTGTAACCAGTTGTGTCCCACCCCCCTCTCGTCCTTACTGTAACCAGTTGTGTCCCACCCTCTCTCGTCTTACTGTAACCAGTTGTGTCCCACCCCCCTCTCGTCTTACTGTAACCAGTTCTGTCCCACCCCCCTCTCGTCTTACTGTAACCAGTTGTGTCCCACCCCCCTCTCGTTTTACTGTAACCAGTTCTGTCCCACCCCCCTCTTCGTCTTACTGTAACCAGTTGTGTCCCACCCCCTCTCGTCTTACTGTAACCAGTTGTGTCCCACCCCCTCTCGTCTTACTGTAACCAGTTGTGTCCCACCCCCTCTCGTCTTACTGTAACCAGTTGTGTCCCACCCCCCTCTCGTCTTACTGTAACCAGTTGTGTTCCCCCCCCCCCCTCGTCTGTACTGTAACCAGTTCTGTCCCACCCCCCTCCTCGTCTTACTGTAACCAGTTGTGTCCCCACCCACCTCTTGTCTTACTGTAACCAGTTGTGTCCCACCCCCCTCTCGTTTACTGTAACCAGTTGTGTCCCACCCCCCTCTCGTCTTACTGTACCCAGTGTGTCCACCCCCCTCTCGTTATTTAACTGTAACCATAAAGTTTGTGTCCCACCCCCTCTCTCGTCTTACTGTAACCAGTTCTGTCCCACCCCCTCTCGTCTTAACTGTAACCAGTTGTGTCCCACCCCTCTCTCGTCTTACTGTAACCAGTTTCTGTCCCACCCCCCTCTCGTCTTACTGTAACCAGTTGTGTCCACCCCTCTCTCGTCTTACTGTACACAGTTCTGTCCCACCCCCTCTCGTCTTACTGTAACCAGTTGTGTCCCACCCCCTCTCGTCTTACTGTAACCCAGTTGTGTCCCACCCCCTCTCGTCTTACTGTAACCAGTTGTGTCCCACCCCCCCCCGTCTTACTGTAACCAGTGTGTCCCACCCCCTCTCGTCTTACTGTAAACAGTTGTGTCCCACCCCCTCTCGTCTTACTGTAACCAGTTGTGTCCCACCACCCTCTCGTCTTACTGTAACCAGTTTGTCCCACCCCCCTCTCGTCTTACTGTAACCAGTTGTGTCCCACCCCCCTCTCGTCTTACTGTAACCAGTTGTGTCCCACCCCCCTCTCGTCTTACTGTAACCAGTTGTGTCCCACCCCCCTCTCGTCTTACTGTAACCAGTTGTGTCCCAACCCCCTCTCGTCTTACTGTAACCAGTTGTGT